>NC_085137.1:474683895-474968253 GCF_035046485.1 Aedes albopictus | reverse complement strand
GCCAAGTTGGTCAGTTGATTGCTTGTCAACTATTATGTATTCATCCCCCTACAAATACTATGCAAAACATTCAAATTCGTTCAATTATCCTATCGGTCCTACCTCGATAAACCATGTCATTTTCTCAAGCGTGGCCTAGAATGTCAACCTAGTCATACACAAGTAACGTTGTTCAGCTAATAAAAAGCAGTCAGTTTTTGTCCAAAATGTCACGTCGAACGCATTGACGTCAACAATGCGTTCAAGTGTTCGCACGTTAGCTTCGAATCTATCAGCACAATTAAGTGCTGCAAATCTCCTTCCCACTATTAATTCTTCGGTCGATTTTAATTGCTTTATTTAAAGAAAATATGACCAACTAACATTGTAGAAATTCGAAAAAGCAACTATGACATCAATAAATTACTAATCAAAATCAACCGAGAAACGTGGGAAATAGAGCCCAAACAACATTTAGAAGTCAGCTGGCTGTAAAAGGTTCCAAAACCTGTCACAAATCCTATAATACTTTTATTAGGATTTGTAACGATCATCAAAACCTTCTCAAATCCAACCGACTTGGAACTGTTGCTTGGGAATAGACTCTACTAAGCCCCAGCGGATCCTCCGTGTTTATCGAGCATGTCTGATGCATATGATCAGCCATACTCCATCTGCAGCAGCCGGTTCGTGATGAACCGTTGGAGGCGCATTAAAGTGTTGAAAAGGTGATATGTTTCACTAAAGAACACTACATTACAATAATCAAAATGAAACTCCTTCACTTTAATACCGTCAACCCCTGCGAACTTGGCCAGGGTATTATCAGTAATATTAATAATTATGACTTAAGTCGTAAGGCAAACAATATTATGATTGAAATAGTTTATGACACTTTGAACAGCACTGTAACTTTTTTGGGAATCCGCCATATTGCATCTTCACATGGAGTTGCAAATAATGTTTACAAATCAGTAATATTTGATTGATTCACGCATCGTTTTCAATTCAATTCAATGGCGCCTAATTTACGGGCGAGTAAAATAAGCGGTTTCACGATAAATCTTGAACCGCACGTAAAAGATCCTTACCACTACTGAGTAAAACCCATTTCAGAATTCGTTATCTGATAAATTTGAAAAGCCATTGAATCCATCAGTCGGAAATTATTTTTCGAGTTGAAGGAATCTCGTTTATTTATAAATACAATTTGTTTTGATTTGTTTTTTTTTTTTGACAATTTCTACGTTTCACAGTAGAAGAGGTTTGAAGAAAATCATTGTTTGTTGAAATTTAAGTAATATAACTTAGAATTAGCTTAATCTCAACATCTGCATATGGTATGATATATAAGTGTATTCTGCAGGTTGAATTACTACTAAGCAGCTTTATTTCAACTCACAAATATGATAGCATTATAAACATGTTTTCCAAGTGTTTATTGTAGACGAATAACTTAAATATAACTAATAATTATTCAAGTGTTGAATTGTACGCACTGTGGATGACAATTTTAGCACTATAAGTGTATTTGAATACGTGTTGTTCTATAAGCCGCCATTTTTTGCGCTGTTTTAATTCTATTGGTGTTCGGTTTTAAGTAAATATAACCAGAAAAATACTTCTGATTAAGTACTAATAGTGAATTTTAAACTATTATACAACAAGTTGTGTTACTTGGGTAAGGTGAAGGGTTAGAGTAGAGGGTACGGTAAAGGGTAAGGCTGTGGTTATGGTAGAAGATAGTGTAGAGGGTAGGATAGATGCTAGGGTTGAAGGTTATGATAGAACGTAGGATCAAGGGTTGGGATAGAGAAGACAGTAAGATTGAGGCTAGAGAGCATATATTATAAAGTCATTTTTCACAAAATTGGCCATAACTCAGGAACTTATGAAATAACCTTCTCAAAAATATTTTTTTGAAAATTTTACGCGAGTTCGGGCATAGTTTTTCCGGCTTTTCTTTACAAATTTTCTTAACTGTGAAAAAATTTGTGGAAAGCTATTTCCAGTTCATATTTTTTTGGATTTCTGAGAAAATTGCTTTTATTTTCTAAAAAAACTTTGTTTCTACGATGCTTTGTTCTTGAGTTATGATTTTTCAAAACAAGTAGTGTCAGGGGTAAACAAAAAACCCTAATTAATCCACCTAGTGGTGATGGTGCCTTTCTCGTGCTCCTTTCAACAAAACTCAAGCGACATGTTGATGACTTTGACATAAATACAAAATGAAAACTGCTTGCTAAATCTACTCAATATGGATACATTTTATATCAGCATAACATCCAATATTCAGAAATTATAAAACAAAATTCAAGCCATATAAGTGTCATGAAGCCGCAAAATTTTGAAACGTCATTTTTGATTTTCCGGTCATCATTTTATGACTCCGGATATCTACCCCAACTAAACAAACCGCCATCTTGAACATTGAGACACCATCTTGGATGTCCTGGTATTCATTTTTGGACCTAAAATTACATAAAATAGTCGCCGTATTGAATTTTGGCATGTCGTTTATGATGTTCTGGCAGCCAAGGGCTGAAAGTCTCTCTAATAAAGACAAATCAATCAATCAATCAATTATGATGTTCTGGTTACCAGTTTTGGACGAAGACCGGCATTCTTCCCTATTCAAACTATAGTCATATTGCAGACCTTGTGAAACAGCGGACAGCTTGGGTTTTCTGATTACAAATTTTGAATTCTGAACATATTTCCATACAAAATATGCCCATAATGCAAGAATTAAAAATCCTATAAAATAGGCACTTACTTGAATACTGGGCCATTATCTTGGATTTTGGACCGCTATCTTGGATACTCTGGTGGACTCCGAACATATTTCCCATACCAAACACACTTATTTTACATAGTTTTAGAGCTCATAATTCCTTAAAACAGCCGCCATCTTCTGTTGACGCGATCAAATTCTTATTTTTCCATTCAACGTTGACCCATCCTGCTATAAATTTACACCTTAGGAATCTGAAATGGTACGATTTGGTGAGATCGCATTAGTTTTGTCTATATTTTGTTCTCTTTCATATATGTGAACTTAGACCGATTCGTCACTGTTGTTCATACCTAACGTTTATCAGGCCATTAAACAAAGCCACGATTTAATTTTTCACATGAACGTTGGTTCTGCTACACAAAAGCTAGTCTCTAATGTGATTTAAGCAGGGTATGAAAAACGAATCACGCCGAAAAACAAACGCTTTGTCCTAAGCGATGCATATTGGTAACAAAGGCACTCCGCAATA
Source organism: Aedes albopictus (assembly GCF_035046485.1). NCBI lineage: Eukaryota > Metazoa > Arthropoda > Insecta > Diptera > Culicidae > Aedes > Aedes albopictus. The sequence continues at coordinate 474,965,008 of NC_085137.1, read as the reverse complement.
AACGCATGTCAGGCGATGAGAGCAATAAAACAAACATCGCTTGCCGTGCGTGTGCTGATATTCCGGCTTTTCTGCTGAAATTTTCGACACACATCATCGAATTCATAAGCATTTTAACGAATTAGGACTCTTGCAAACCTCAGAGTCGAGTTTCAGTTGTAAAACAATGCGAAAATCACGATGTGAATAAAAAGAGACAAATATTCCTACCGTTTTTGTTGTGAACAAACTCGGGAGCGATTTTGTCATTATCTGCTAACGAAAAAACAAAGCGTTGTTGCCGTGCCTTCTTTGTTGTCTATTTTTCGCTTGCGGTGGCACATTTTGCGTACACTGGATCTAAGGCTTTTTTCTTGCTAATCGTTCATTAGATTATCAAAAAATCTGCGATCTGATGTGCCGTATATATGGGTTTGGTTCATTTTTATATTTGGTAATATCCGGTGGGATAGCCGAATCTGATTCCATGAGTCATGGACCATGACACTACCGGTTGTCCCAATTATGGTCTGAGATTAATTTATTGCTTTTTTTCACCTTTACCTAATCACCGCGATTTGATATATCGCATGTATGAGTTTGATTCACTTTTACTTTTAACCACTTTCGAAGCCACAGCTGAACCCGCAACACTACCGGGTCTGACCCTATTTTACCATCAGGATGTCGATAAGTCGTGATCAGTCTTGTTCGTCGATATATGGCCTCCTTTGTCTTCGGTATTCGCAACACAATCAATCAAACTACTGTTCGAAATAAAAATGTCAAACGAATGCACTTCACCACGATAGCGGCTTTGGAAGACGGTTCGGCTTTTGTTCTTCCTGTCTTCTTCCATAAGAAGAGCTATGTTGCCCATCTGTGTGCCGTATTCAATGCAACATGCAAGAATAAACTCATATTAACATTCATAATCGGAATTGGCTGAGAATCTATGCGTAATGCTAGAATTACACACGTGTCATCGTGTCAGATGACACTGATTTGACCCTTTCTTATGTTTATTGATCTTCGTTCTACTGCTCGTGTTGTGTGTAGGTAAGAGGTAACGGTAGCGCACGAATGTAACAAAGCAAGCTGGCACCCGACTGCGGCAACGAAATGAAGGTAGTGAAAAGTTTCGAATGTTTACAAGACTGGTCGTGATTTGATACACCACATCCATGGGTTTGGTTAAATTTTACATTTTACTACCCGGATCTGATTCTGGGTAACTACCGGCTGAACCAAATATGGTCTGACATTATTGTCTTGTTAACTGCTCATCGGTTAACCAAAATTGAAGGTGTCACATGCAGATTTTGACAATTTCGACGGGACTCTCGGAACCCATTCCGGAACACTACCAGTTGTCTCTAGAGTGACCTAAGGCTATTTTCTAGCTAACTGTTCATCAGGTTACCGCAAAAGCCACGATTTGATGTGTCACATGCCTGGATTTGGTTTACTTTTACATTTGGCCTCTTCGGCGGGAACCCCGGAACCGGTTCCGGAACACTGCTGGTTCAAATATGGTCGGAGATGATTTTCCTGCTCATTGTCCATCAGGTCATCGAAAATGCCGTGGTTTGTTGTGTCGCATGTATGGGTTTGGTTCAATTGTATATTTGGCCACCTCCAGCGGGACGCCTAGAGCCGGTTCCGGAACACTACCGGTTCAGATATGGTCTGAGACTATTTTCCTGCTTACCGCTCATCAGGTTATTGAAAATGCCGTGGTTTGATGTGTCGCATGCATACACTCCCGTTCAAAAGTTTGGGGTCACCCCCTCAAAAACATGTCATTTTTTTAGACCCATATCTCCGCCAATTTGCGTCCGATTTTTAAACCCTAGGTTTCATTCAAAAGATAATAAGTCAAAGAAACTTTGAACATGATTTAAAAGAAACTTTTTCAAAAAAAATTGTATGTAAACTTAACCCAAAGTTGCCAAATTTTCTAAAAAATGAATATAAACTTACGGCAGTGTCGCTGGAAATTGGGTCGACCAAATTTTAAGATGAGAGCGGTAATATGACCCATTTTCTATTAGCTTTCAACTGCTTTTTACAGAACTAAGCTAAAAAATCTAGAAAAAAAAGTTATTAAGTAAATTAATCCTTGATGTCATCGACCAAAACTTTGGGGTCACCCCTCAATATGATGTATCGGCCAAAAGTTTGGGGTCACTTTCGTAAAACATGGAAAAGTGATTTGGTGATATCTTCGTCATCTATAGTTCAATTTTAATTATTTTTGGCTCATTTCAAAGATAATTAACTAAATTTACGTTTGATGTCTTCAACTTAACGTATTTAACGATTTTTGTATATAAAAATGCTATGTAAAGTTAGCACATTTTACCACGCTTCAAAAAATGAGGCAACTTTACGTTAAGTTTTAGTATGTAAATTTCAACAAATATGTTTGGTTCAATGTCTGTGCAGTAAGTATCATTCATTGTGTTTCAAATAAGCCAAGAAGAATTAAAATTGAATGAAAGATGACAAAGATATCAACAAATCACTTTTCCATGTTTTACGATAGTGACCCCAAACTTTTGGCCGATACATCATATTGAGGGGTGACCCCAAACTTTTGGTCGATGACATCAAGGATTAATTTACCTAATAACTTTTTTTTCTAGATTTTTTAGCTTAGTTCTGTAAAAAGCAGTTGAAAGCTAATAGAAAATGGGTCATATTACCGCTCTCATCTTAAAATTTAGTCGACCCAATTTCCAGCGACACTGCCGTAAGTTTATATTCATTTTTTAGAAAATTTGGCAACTTTGGGTTAAGTTCACATACAAAATTTTATGAAAAAGTTTCTTTTAAATCATGTTTAAAGTTTCTTTGACTTATTATTTTTTGAATGAAACCTAGGGTTTTGAAATCGGACGCAAATTGGCGGAGATATGGGCCTAAAAAAATGACATGTTTTTGAGGGGGTGACCCCAAACTTTTGAACGGGAGTGTAGGTTTGATGCATTTTCATATTTGGTCCCTTCCTGGGGTACCGTTCCGGAACACTTAAATGGCCATATCTCCGGAATGGCTGGACCGATTCAAACCATTTTCAATAGGAAACAATGGGACCAGATTCCGCGTCGAATGAACCGTAGATCATTGAAATCGGATGAGGTTTACTGCCAAAAAGTGATGTGAGTTTTTTTGTACACACACATACACACATACACACACACATACACACACACACACACACACACACACACACACACACACACACACACACACACACACACACACACACACACACACACACACACACACACACACATACATACACACAGACATCACCTCAATTCGTCGAGCTGAGTTGATTGGTATATGTGACTCGACCCTCCGGGCCTTCTATCGAAACGTCATTTTTGGAGTGAACATATAGCCTTTCCCAGGGATGGCAAAAATACTTTTTTCTCTTTTCCGTTCATCGATACTGGCAGTAAAATAAAAACAAAACAACGGCAGCACCAATACCATCATACGCCGCGCCGACGGCAGTCAAGCAGACGCTTGATGGTTTTTGCTTCCCCATGAAAACATTTATGAGCAGTCATGCTGAGGCGGGTGATTGCGAAAAATGTCAAATATTTTCAACTGCTAATAACTCACTTGTTTTAATAAATAATTTAAATCGATTTGCACAAATAGCTAGAGCACACTCCTAGCTTTTTGATGCATGTAAAGAAGTTTGTCTAGAAGCGGTTTGAAACGCAGCAAAATGCGAAAACGGGAGAGACAGAAATTTTTGTCGTCGTTGTGCTCGAGTACTGGCGCTCTCGCGCTTGGAAACCGTTTTGAGGAAGAAGGCTGCAGGAAAAAAAAAAATGTTATGACATTTATTTTTCGAACAGTTTGAGTTTGGCTGGGCTTATGATGTTCGTGTGGAAAAATGTCAAATGTACAACCGGTAACCGTTTTGCCTTTCTCGTACACCAAGGTGTACCGAAAGGCTATATGTTCACTCCAAAAACGAAAATTTGATAGAGCCTCCGGAGGGGTCAAGTCTTATATACCAATCGACTCAGCTCGACGAATTGAGGTGATGTCTGTGTGTGTGTATGTGTGTGTGTGTGTGTATGTGTGTGTGTGTGTATGTGTGTGTGTATGTGTGTGTACAAAAAAACTCACATCACTTTTTGGCAGTAAACCTCAACCGATTTTATTGACCGACGGTTCATTCGACGCAGAATCCGGTCCAATTGTTTCCTATTGAAAATGGTTCAGATCGGTCCAGCCGTCCCGGAGTTATGGCCATTTAGGTGTTCCGGACCGGTACCCCAGGAAGGGGCCAGATATGAAAACGCACAAAACCCATCCATGCGGCACATCAAACTACGGCATTTTTGATAACTTGATCAATGGTAAGCAGAAAAATAGTCTCAAGCCATATCTGAACCGGTAGTGTCTCGGAACCGGTTCCGGGTGTCCCGCCGGAAGTGACCAAACATAAAAGTGAACTAAACCCATGCATGCGACATATCAAACCGCGGCTTTTTCGATAACGTGGTGAACAGTAAGCAGAAAAACATTCTCAGACCATATCGGAACCGGTTGCAAATGTCCCGCCGGAAGTGGCCAAGTATTATAGTTAACCAAACCCATGCATGCGACATATCAAATAGTGGCTTTTTTGATATCCTGATGAACAGTAAGCAGGATAATATTCTCAGACCATATCTGAACCGGTTGTGTCCCGGAACCGGTTCCGGGTGTCCCGTCGGAAGTGGCCAAATATAAAATTGAAATAAAACCATGCATGTGACAGCTTTTTCGATAACCTGATGAACAGTAAGCAGGAAAGCATTCTCAGACCATATCAGAACCGGTTCCAGATGTTCCGCCGGAGGTGGCAAAGTATAAAAGTTAAATTAACCCATGCAAGGGACATATCAAATCGTGGCTTTTTTGATATCCTGATGAACAGTAAGCAGGAAAATATTTTCAGAACATATCTGAATCGGTTGTGATCCAGAACCGGTTCCGGGTGTCCCGCCGGAAATGGCCAAACATAAAAGGGAACCAAACCCATGCATGCGACACATCAAATCGCGGATTTTAAGGCATCTTGATTTGACAAAAAAAAGTTTCCGGCCATATTGGGGACAACCGGTAGTGTTCCGCAACCGATTACGGTTGCCCCATCGGAAGTGGTCAAATGTAAAGGAGAACCAAACAAATGAATTCGACTTGAATTCGACACATTTAATGACTTTTTAGGTAAGCTGATGAACGGTTAACAAAAAAAAAATCATAGACCATACTTTGGAAAATCAATAGTGTGCCGAAACCGGTTCCAGGTGCCCCGACGGAAGTTGTCAAATGTAGAAAAAAAATTAAACGCATACACGCAGCACACTTAATAACGGCTTCTTCGATAACGCGAAGAACGGTCAGCAAGAAAATAGTCTCAGGTCAGTAGTGTTCCGGAGCCAGATTCGAGTGCCCCGCCGGAACTGGCGAAATGCACGAATGAACCAAACCATTACATGCATTACATGAATTTGCGACTTTTTAGGAGAACTGATTAATAATTTGCATGAAACTAGTCTAAGACCGAAAGTTGTAAATGTGAAATTGAATCAAATCCATGCGTGTCGTACCATAAAACCACGCTAATTCGACAATGATTGCTGTCAAATTACCTGTGTAAACTTTCAATTCGATAAACTAACTCTATTTTAGTTTTGTTTAGATTGTATGATTTGTTTTTGAACACAAATCTTACAGATATTGTGGTGGTACGAATTGATAGCTTGTATTGCAGTGTGCATTCAAAATGCGGGAGCACCAACTGCGGTAAGATTTTCTAACAAGTAACCCGATGTCAGTGGGAGCTTTCGAATCCTAGGTTGGCGGTGATATTGGCTATGGTTGCTACGTTGCCTTTGGTAACATGTGTTACCGCGTTTGAAGCGCATTTGGGTACCGTTTGCATCTTGAACGCACACAGCAATACATTTTACGATTGTTGGCTTCCGAGGTTCACTGCGGTTGATCACCAAACGGATCAGGTGTCGGAATGCACCAAATTAGAACTTTCGGAAGTAGCAGCTGCACGAGGAGTCGCTGCGGGTGTAAGTAACATCACAATATCGTATCATTCGTATTTACAGTGTATTACACTGTGACATTTGATCATTTTTTTAATTCAACAAATTTCGAATGAGCGGGGTACGAGTTAAAAAGTGTCTTATTAAAGAGTGATGAATACGCGGGGTTTGACAGTACATTAAATAGCAGCTTTTTTGATAACTTCTTCTTCTTCTTTATAGCTCGACGTTCGCATTGGAACTTGGCCTGCCTCTCTTCTACTTAGTGTTCTTTAGAGCACTTCCACAGTTAATAATTGGGTTTTCTTTGCCCGCCATTGCATGAATTTGTATATTGTGAGGCAAGTTCAATGATACACTATGCTCAGGAAGTCGAGAAAATGTTCCCGACCGGAACGGGAATCAAACCCGCCGTTTCCGGATTGGCGATTCATAGCCTTAACCACTAGGCCAACTGGAGACCCTTTTTTGATAACACGATAATCGATTCGTAAGAACATAGCCTCAGACCATATTTTAGAAAACCGGTAGTGTCCCGAAACTAGTTCTGGGTGTCCCACTGGAAGTGGTCAAATGTAAAAGTGATTTGTACCCATGCATAAGATAAATCAAATCGTGGTTTTAGGTTTTAGGTTTAGCTAACCTGATGTACGTTAGCAATGATATTGCCTCAGACTATATTTGGGAGACCCGGTGGTGCTCCGGAACCTGTTCCGGAAAGTGACCAAATGTACCATGCGACACATCACATCACGGCTTTTTTAATAACCTGAGGAACGGTTAACTAGAAAATAGGCTCATACCACATTAGAGACTACTGGTAGGGTTGCACAATCAGCGTTTGATGCTTCGTCGGAACTACGAAAGTAAATAAAATCAATGCAAGCGATAAATATGTGTAAGAGAACAAAATCTTGACATATTAAACCCACATACAAACAGACGTCTCACTATACTCACTACGTTCTTGTTTTTAACGGTCAATAAAATATAACCTAGAATGTGCAGAAAAAACTTTATCGAAGACCGCAAAGTGATCTGTGAATGTGTAAAAAGTTATATCTTAGCTTGTTAGTATCGTCTTGATATTGATCAGCTCCCAATGTTAGTGAAGGTACTCAAGCAGTCAACTGAGAAATCTGATATTATTCAGCTCTGCTTTTACGCTGAACACAACGTCGGAGTATGTGCCATCAATAAGTTTTAAGTCAATTCAATGATGGCTTTGATAAAATGCTTGCTTTTCTTAAAAAAATATCAGGATTCAGGAACACTTTGACTTACGTCGACGGAAAGATCGTGAGAACATATACGACGAGAAAGGCACTATCACCTCTAGGTGGATTAATTTGGGTTTTTTCCAGTACATTTCTCATCCCTGGCCTTTCCAGTACACTTAGACCGTTCGCAATGCTGTTTTATTTTGTATGGCGAGTTTTAAAATTTTTAAAACTTGCCATACAAAATAAAACAGCATAGAGAAACGGCCTTAGTGTACGAGAAAGGCAAAAAGTCCACCTGAGTTTTCAGGGAAAATAGGCGACCCTGATTTTTTCTCAATTTGTTTTGCTCATATACAGCAATTCCATAGAAAAACGATATAGTGCAACTCCGATTATCGTATAGTTGGTGGGTATGTAGTTCAATCGAAAATAATTTGACACGTATTTTTTATTTCGTCATTAGGGTGACCAATTTTCAGATAGGTATTTTTCAATAAATCATAAGTTTTGAACCAGTCAAGCGATTTTAAACTTCTTTTTTTTTGTTTGAAAGCTAACGAATTGTGTTTTTGTGCAAAAAAATATGCAAATATAGTAGTTTTTCACGTTTTCATGGTCTCAGTACCAAAGATGTACCCTGTTTTTATATTTTTATCAGAAAATTCAGGAAATTTGGCGTAGCATGTTAGAAATCAGAGATGCATGTTTTTGCCTTCCTCGTACACTAAGTGTACTGGAAAGGCTATATGTTCACTCCAAAAATGACTTTTTGATAGAAGGCCCGGAGGGTCGAGTCACATATACCAATCAACTCAGCTCGACGAATTGAGGTGATGTGTGTGTGTGTGTGTGTGTATGTATGTGTGTGTGTGAGTATGTGTGTGTACAAAATAAACTCACATCACTTTTTGGCAGTAAACTTCAACCGATTTTTATGACCGACGGTTCATTCGACGCGGAATCTGGTCCCATTGTTTCCTATTGAAAATGGTTCGGATCGGTTCAGCCGTTCCGGAGTTATGGCCATTTAGCTGTTCCGGATCGGTACCCCAGAGAGGGGCCAGATATGAAAATGCTACAAAACCATGCATGCGACATATCAGACCGCGGCTTTTTCGATAACCTGACGAACGGTAAGCAGGAAAATACTCTCAGTCCATATCTGATTCAGTTGTATTCCGGAATCGGTTCCGGATGTCCCGCCGGAGATGGCCAAATATAAAAGTGAGCCAAATCCATGCATGCGACACATCAAATAGCGGCTTTTGCGATAACCTGATGAACAGTGAGAAGGAAAATAGCCTTTGTCCCAGCAGAGACTACTGGTAGTGTTCCGGAACCGGTTCCGGGTACCCCGCCGGAAGTGGCCAAATATAAAATTGAACCAAATCCATGCATGCGACACATCAAATTGCGTCTCTATAGATAACTTGATGAACGGTTAGTAATAAAATGGAATCAGACTATATTTAGGAAAACCAGTAGCATTCTGGAACCGGTTCCGTGTGTCCCGCCGGAAGTGGTCAAATGTAAATGGGAACCAAATTCATGCATGCGACACATTAAATAGCAGCTTTTTCGATAACTTGAAGAACGGTTAGCAGGAAAATAGCCTTTAATCACAGCAGAGACTAACGGTTGTGTTCCGAAACCGGCTCCGTATGTCCCGCCAGAAGTGGTCCAATATAAAAGTGAATCAAAGCCTTGACCAAACCCATGCATGCGACACATCAAACAGCGGCTTTTCGATAACCTGGTGAACAGTAAGCAGGAAAATAGCCAGCAGAGACTACCGGTAGTGCTCTAGAACCAGTTCCGGGTGTCCCGCCGGAAGTGGTCAAATAGAAAAGTGAACCAAATCCATGCATACAACACATCAAATCGCGGCTCTTTAGATAACCTGATGAACGGTTAGCAAGAAAATGGTTTCAAACCATATTTGAGACAACCAGTAGTATTCCGGAACCGATTCCTGGTGTCTTGCTGGAAGTGGTCAAATGCGTATATGAGCCAAACCCATGCATGCGACATATCAAACCACGGCTTTTTCGATAACCTGATGAACGGTTTATAAAAAAAAGTCTCAGATCACATTAGATACTACCGGTAGAACCCGTTTTGTATGTCCCGCCAGAATGATCAAAATGTAAAATGAATGAAATCGATGCATGCACATCAATTTTCGGCTTTTCAGAAAACCTGTTGAACAGTTGGCAAGACACTACCCTCAGACCATATTTGAGACAATAGGTACAGTCTTGGAACCGGTTCCATCAATGCAAGCGATAAATATGTGTAAGAGAACATAATCTTGACAAAACTGATGAAGGCTCATTAAATCACATCTTCTCATATTCCTGAGGTGTAAATATACAGTAGAATGGGGGTTCTATGAGAAAATTGAAATTTAATCGCGTTAAAATTGCTGCGCAAAACTTTGTTCCGACTGATTACTCCTCGCGCTCTGTGATATGGTCACAGAACAGATGTGGTGTATCCTCAAACAAATTTGAAGTTTCGAGGTGGAAGTAGTGAAATTGTCACTTTGAGAACTAGATTGGAACGAATTTCCATTGGAAAATAAACAATCATCAAAGCGTGCTACGTCGTCTCCCTATGCTCGCTGTAGGAAAAAGCTTGACTTCCACCACCAGGTTCGCTAGTGTTGAGCAATCAAACGAGCAGTGCTTTTCGTGATGAAGATTCACCCCCGTGATATGGTTCTAATTTGAATTGGATTCAGTACGAAAAAATTCACTTACTTCCATTTTTTGGTAAAATTTTTTGAATCTAGTAATCAATGATAATAAAATATAGTCTGAAGTGTGCAGGAAAAAGTTTATCGAAGACTGTAAAGTGATTTTTGGTTGTGAAATAAATTATATTTAAGCTTGTTATTATCGTCTTGGTATTGATGGTATTCCAGTAATAGTAAAGGTGGTCACGCTGTCAACTAAGAGGTCAGATATTTTTCAGCTCTGCATTGAACATAACACCGGAAATATGTGCCATCAGTAACTCGATGATGGCTTGGATTCTTGCTTTTATACCTAAATAAATTATTCACAGGATTCAGGATACTTCCGTCGACGGAAAGATCATGAGTACATATTCGACGAGAAAGGCACTATCACCACTAGGTGGATTAATCCGGGTTTTTTAGTTTTAGAGATATTATATTCCGAATATCGAGAGTCATATATTTTAATACTAGCTGCTCTAATAAAGCCTGATATTGTAAATTTTCATAAAACTATGCCTTGTATTCCTTTTTTTATTTGAATCCTAGTCTTTTTGGTAACCTTTCAAAATATAATCAAATGAAAACAAATGTTTTGTATGGGAAAATTTGGCCTTTTATTTTCAAAAAATCATATCTCAAAAACTGAAAACATACATGTTTCATAAAAACTAGAATTCAAAAAAAAAGTTTAAAATCGGTTGACTGGTTAGTATTTTTAAAACCTTGATTTTTAGGACCACCCTATCTGAAAATTGGTCACTCTAATGACGAAAATAAATACGGGTCTAATTAAGAACTTCAGACCTTTCAAGTTTCGCGACAATCGGAGTTGCACTGTATCGTTTTTCTATGGAATGACTATATATCCATGAGCTCCGCCTGTGGAAAAAGTTTCATGAAAATCTGAGATCCTCCGGCCCAAACCCGTACGGCAAAAAAATACCCTGTTTGGAGCTATATTGTATCTATAAGGGTCAGAATATAACGATAGCGTAGAAGTTTTACTGAAATAGCACTTGAGAAAATTATCAGATACTGAGAACCTCCAATTTCTTTTGGAACTACACCATAGACTTCCTTTTTTATTGTCAAATCATGCATGCATCATGCACTTGACCTTTGATAACAAATTTACTTAATGATTTAAATTGTGAGATACCTTGGGTGTTAACGGGTTAGGGAATTCCCTGAGAAATTCCTGCATAAGTTCGTTGAGTAATTTCTGAAGATATTTTTGGTGAGATTCCTGATAAAATTGTTAGTGGAATCCTTGAGGAATCCCTTATCGGATTCCTGGAGCGATCATTGAAAGAATCTATGAATAAACTCCTGGAGGTATATCTGCTGAAACTTCTAGAGGAATTCTGGACGAATCCCTCGATGAATTCGTGGAGAAAGCTTGAAGAAAATTCCTAAGAAATAACCAGGGGAATGTCTGAATGATCTCCAGGAGAAATACCCGAAGGAACTGTTGAAAACCGGCAATCTTCCAACACTGATTGTATTGGAGTGAATTCCGAGCGCTCCCCTGAAAGTATCCGTCATCGCGACAATAGAAAGAACTACACCTGAACTACAATAACGTAAACCGAAGCATTGTTGAGGTTCTGCATTGCTGTATAATTTGCTAAGGTAGGCCGTAAAAATCATTAAATCTGCTCTTGCACGTAGCTCCACTCCGGCGGTTTGGATAAAATAAGAGTTCGTTGATTGAGCTGCACGGTTAGCTTCATCTTAGCCTTATTATATGTTGATCCTTTCACCGATATTTACTGCAGCGATCCAGTTGCATTCATAGGCTGTGAAGTTTACGCCTTTCTTCAGCAGCTGAAATTTGCAGACGAAGCCGGACTGAGAAAACGTGCTAAGTGTAGTGAAGACACGTATAGTTGAACCGTGAGTTTATTCCTTACTAAAATTTGATAACCTAAATTAAAAAACTAACTCTTTAAAACCTACCTATATTTGAAGATCCTAGTTAAGATTTAGCTTAAAGTTATATACATGAATTTGTTCCTAAACATGCATGCATTTGACAGGTTAAGGTGAAATCAACCTGAATTGTTGGAAATCGAGGTTTCTTAAGTCGTGCAGGAGATCACTGAATGTAAGTTTGTCATTCTATAGAACTTTAAATTGGAACCAAACTAATGTTATCTTAACCCTTTGGAGCCGAAGGGGTCAATATGACCCCGGCGATGGAACCGTGCATAATAAACGTGTTCCACACCAGCGCGGTTGCGGCAGCACTGGCAAAAAGTCCGGCTCCAAAAGGTTAAATAAATTACAGCTTTGAGATGCGTCTGTAAAGAACTGCTAAAGGAAGTGTTTTGCCTGCCCTGAAACCCTCCGATCCACAACAGGAACTTTTGGAGGAATCCTTGAAGGAACTCCTGATGGATTTTTTGGGGAAATCCTTGCAGATATTTATGATGTCTCTAACCATCAGTAAATATACTCGTCCTTGAGTGGCCTCTTGAGAAAATTCTAAAAGAATCCCTAAAGGAACTCCTGAACGAAATCCTGAATAAATTGCTGGAGAAATTCTCACATCGAATCCAGGAGAAAACCCTGCAGAAATTCCAAGAAATCCGGGTAGCAAGCCCTGTAAGAATCCCTGAAGAAATTCATGGAGAAATCCCTGTGAAAAATCTTGGAGGAATTTCTTTGGGAAATCTTTTCAGAAACTTTTAGAGGAATCCTTTTAGGATTCCCTGATATAAGAAACATCCTGGAGAAATTTCTGTAGAAATTTCTATAGATATTCTATACATATATGAACTTCTGAAGGAATTCCCGCACGAATCCCTGAGGAGTCCCTGAAAAATATTCAATTTCTGAAGGAATCCCTTACGGAATATCTGAATAAATTCAAGGGGGAACCTTTGAAGAAAATGCTGAATGAATATCTGCAAACAATATCCTGGAGGAATCCGCAAAGAAATTCCTGGAGAAATCTCTGAAGAAATTTCTTGAGCAATCGGTAAAGGAATTCCTGCAAAATTTCTGGAGTTGTTTGTGAAGGAACGCCAAAAGAATTTTCTGGGGGAATCCATGAACTCCTAGAGGAATACATGAATGGACTTCAGAAGGAACCTGTGACTCCTTAATAAATCTTCGAAGAAAGTTCTGGAGGAATCACCTGATGAATTTTTATGATGTTCACTGAAGGAGAATCAATGAGTATTGTGTTGTTCTTTGCTGTGCATGCATCGCTCCTGTAAGGGGTAAGTATGGCAGCATAATCGATCGCGTTCGCCTTTGTCTCGCGTCAAAATCAAAACAATAGATGCGCGGGTGTTTAAAGCCTGTATCCGCAATAATCGGGACACAGAAATACGTATGTAACTCTGCAATGGGTACACTAAAATTGCTCAAATTTGGCCTGGGAACATCCTAACATGTGTTCATTTCACCTGCAAAATTTCATGTAAATCGGCGCAGTACTTTTTGTTGTAGCAATGAAACAGTAGAACGTACGCAAATGAATTTTGTACAGCACCTACTTTAGCGTGTCAGCGCTGTAACTTTTGAAATTGGTCATATAAATGGCTAAAATTTTTAGCACAAACCTCTCGATATACATTCCTTGCAAGTACAAAATTTCAAAAAAATTGATGCACTATCAACAATTTCATGATCAAAACATGTTTTGGGACTAATCGTGATTTTAGCCCTTTGGACAGGAATTGGTGAGCATCCCTTGTTGTTTCGAATGTACTGTTTAAAGTACAATTCCAAAAATCATGAAATTTTGGAAGCATAATATGCACATAATCAACTATCTTCTGTGAAAATTTCATGGAAATTGGCCTAGAAATTTAAAAGTTATGAAAAGGCTAACAGCGCATATGAAAAACACGAAAAATTTTCACTAACACTCACTCCTATCAACACTGGTAGCTTTCAAACCAGTTGATCAATGTTGATGAAATTTTGTATGAAAGTGCCTTTGTGTGTATCACAACTGCCTATAAAATTTCGTTATTATCCTTGCAGTACTTTGGTCTGTAGCGCAAAATAACTATCTGTCATATAGATGAAAATTGGCCGTGTCTGTACAAAATGCTTTAACGCACTTCGTTTTGTTGTTGAGCTACAGTTGAAAGTAATGTACCGATTTTTATTAAATTTGGCACAAATAATAAACAAACACCAATGAGTATTCAGTCAATTTTTTGGACAATTTTATTGATTCATGTCAGAGTTACAGCCGTATTTCTGTGTCCCGATTATTGCGGATACAGGCTTTAGTGTTCAGTATTGTGTTGTTCTTTGCAGAGAAGAACATTAAACAAGACAATTAATTAACTACATCGGCTGTTTTCCTTCTCACCGCATTGACCAATGTGGCGCTAGCTTCTATGCGCGAAAAATCGCCAAAAGTAAATCGCAAAAATATTGTATGGCGAAAACCATCTAAAGGCAAATTCTTCAAAGTGGAACACATTATTCGAAAAAATATTTGGTAGTGGTTGTGCACAACGGTGACCACTATTAAGCCTACCAAATACTTTTTCGGGAAAAGCTTTGTATTTCAAGTAAGAGTATTGTGTTGTTCTTTGCTGTGCATGCATCGTTCCGGTAAGGGATGAGTATCTCAGCATAATCGATCGCGTTCGCTATTATCTCGAGTGAAAATCAAAACAATAGATGCGCGGGTGTTTGGTGTTCAGTATTGTGATGTTCTTTGTTGTACATGCGAGTGTCGAGAAATAGTGTCGCACGATTGTATCGTTTTAGCGATAGGTCGACGGGTGCTCGAATGAATGATTGATGATCGGTGAACAAGCTCTTGTTTTTCTTTAAAGATGCAGTAAATTTATCTGTTAGTTTAAAATCATCCTTCAGATATTTACTCAACAACAACTGCAAAGTTCGTCACTTCAAGTGTCGGCCAAATTTTTCAATTAAATTTGTGGTTAAAAAAATCTCCTACATGTTTGTACAGTTCGGCACCTTACGGTGCTGGCCACACTGATTTGATCCATAGTTATGCGTCAGTATTTTGCCTAAGTTTGTGCGGTCCGTCACTGTCAGTGTTGGCACAATATTTTGATTCAATATACCGATTTCATGGCAAGTAGCATATTGGTTCACCAGTCCTCTCAATTGCGAGGTGACGCAAAATATTTTTCATTCCATAAATTTTCATTTAAAATTTTCATGGTCTCACCATTCTTCCAAATTGTGAGGTGACACATTTGTGTGTATACTGTACCGTTGCATGGATCGCATCACTTACCAAAGTGTATCTCTGATCTATGTAACTATCAATCCCTCCCTATTAACAAAACTCCTTCCCGTGACAACTGTGGAGGGTCCAGTAGTACATACAACCTCTAGTAGCAACAGTTGTCGAACTAACATTCCTTCCCTTCCCCGGTAGACCGTAAGGACGTGGCCAGCGCCGTTATTGACCCAAAAAAGTTTGAGCTCTCGAAAAGTGTACATTGAGGATGGTGGCAAATCCCAAGCCCCAACCAATTGGTTCTCTGTGCAATTTCGCTAGCTCAGGTCAATCACAGAGTAGCAACTACGAAGTGTACGGTCACCAATGCTCATGCTCATGCTCAAAAGCTTTGTATTTCAAGTAATTCAAGTTTAGATGCATTTCGCCATACAAAATTAAATTGATTTACTCCTGCTGATCAACTGTGGCTGCGCGCAAAGCGGATAGTCCATTAGATGATCGGCATTGAATCGCAAAAACCACACAATAATTGGTGAGATCTTTCCAATATTATTTATTTATAAATAATTCTACTTCAGTATATATTTGCTATATAACTCCATATAAGTTGAAAATTCGCTATGTTCAACATCCTTTCATCTATTGGAAGCTGCTTCAGTTCTGGGCTCTTTCTAAGTTGATGAAGGGATTTATAAATGCTTGCAAGGACTTGGCCAGGTGTGTGGAGCTGAGTGAATCTATGACATTGTAGATAGTAGCGACATCAGCAATGTCAATGGATATATTCAACTTTGCAACTCCATCCAAGATTTGTGCAAGTATTCATGCTATGCTATGCTATGCTATTCACTGAAGGGGAATCAATGAATGAACTCCAGGTGAAAATTTGGTATTGGTATTGTTGCAAATCAACCTATGCACCTTGCAGGATGTTTGGATATTGATTCTTCAAGAAAAGCTGCAAGGTTTGTGAGGTTTGGTGACGCATTTAACATTCCGATCATCACACTTATTGATGTTCCAGGATTTCTGCCGGGTACAAATCAAGAATACAATAATATAATACAACACGGAGCGAAACTGCTTTACGCTGGAGAATTCACTGAAGAAACGCATGTAAAAATCCTTCAAGGAATCCCTGGAGTATTTATTCATAGGTTGTCTTCTAGATGTGCATCACTCTGTGGAGCGTGGATTTGAGAAATATATGCAACATCAGCAACTTTTATAAATTGGATGCCGCTAACTCTTTGTCTCGCATGGGACGACATTTTTGATGGGACCTGGGTTAAACATCTAGGTCATAAAGATAAAAAAATAGATAAAAAAAAGTCATCCAAAGAATGATCGAAGTGAAAATAAGTTATTATAATATCATATTATGATAAGTTAATATCGCATTATATCATCATTTTTCGATCTGAGAAATCATTTGAGCAGTGAAATATCATAAGCTTTGAGAAGTCCGTTGATTCAATATCTACCATCATCCATCGACATCGGAAACGCCTTCCGTTCGTTGTGGACTGCAGGCAGGAGGAAATAATCGAATCAAAAACTCATTCATCCACTTCTCGTACACAGTATTGATCTCGCTCACCTACAGTGACTCATGCCTATCCATTTGAGCCCGGTTGATTTTTTTTTTCACTTCCATTTTTATTTTGTATACATAGGGTAACGGTGTCATTATTAACTCCACACTCCCAAATTCGCCCTATTCGGAAACATAGCGATTACGGTGCTAATTGTTTTTGCTCTTTTTGTGAACATACGTGCTCAACATTTACCGAAAAAATACAGTTTGAACAGTATCTTTCTGCTTTACGACTATCCAGCTAAAAAAGATTTGAAATTATGTAACTTTTTTATTTGTAATAAATGTTTCGTGATGACATTTTGCTAATACGTAAGAGAAGCTTTGCAAATCAATTATTCAATTGGTTTAGCTTGAGCTTGATTTACCGCCCGTGGATGCTACTCCAGTGTCGTCAGACCAGCATAAGGAACCAATGAGATATCTGGGGGCTAAGCAGACATCTTCAATGTATGAGTGTTGGTAATCTTCTAGGCGACAATAATGGCGCCTGCCACGTCAGGTTGCTGGTCAATATGGGGAAGGGGAAGGAAGTGAGGATTGCAAATGATTTGTATCTACATCAGGCCGAAAATACCTCTGCGTCTGCACAAACTCATACAGATGTCGGAGTGTTGGTGGCATAAGGTTGGCAGAGGGTTCACACATTGGTGCATGGATGCCAAGCGTAAGGTGGTAGAATTGTGTGTTTTATTATTCCGAAGCTGTGCGGCACAGTTCGCTTGAATGCATAACTGTAGGCGTTATTTGATAGATTGACACGGTGCTGTGAAAGTTTGGAGGGAAGGGAAATGAATTTTCAACCCGTTTTTGTTCTAGCAATAGCTATGAACATGCGAATATTAATGAGTAGAGAGGAGGGAGAAAATATATAGAAAGATACAAAGTAGGAGGAAAGGAACGGGCCAGAGATCGAACCCAGGACCTTCTGCATACGAATAAGAAGCGGTAGTCACTAGAGCACCAACCCAGTCGTTTTAATTGGTTTATGATTTAAATTTAAATTATTTAATTAAGTTATTATGATAGCATACGAACCTTGCACAGGCATACCTCAAAATATCGATCCAGGTGTAAATAAACCCACGGTAATCTTCTGGTGCTCACTAGAAACACAACCAACCCCATCATGAGTAAGTAATTCAATGCCCCACAAAACACTTGACAGGAGATGAATGGGAAATCGCTCCCTGGGGGCCTCATCATAAATACCAGATGCAATGTCAACCGAGTTAGAGAAATTTCCTCCTCTGAAACCATGTAATTTATATGGCATGTAAACCATATTGTCGGCATCACACATGCATATGTGGGTAGATGGTAGGTGTTCTTTCTTACTTAAAGCTGGGCTGGGGCATATCACACCGAGCATGGCATCGCATCGCACGTCACTCGATGTGGTGATGTAATGTGTGATGTGAAATATGACTCTTGCTCTCGGCTGGCGTTTGTGGTGGCGGTGGTGCGACATGTTTCGAGAAAAGCACACTTGCACCCACACAACGACAGACGTACATACATACGTTCAAACATTGGATTTTATGCATGACTTTCAACACTCTGGCCTTGAATGTTAGTTTTGGCTTTTGAAAGCTTGCCATTCTACTGAACTGAAAGGAGGATGGAAGAACATCGGCAGACACGATTGACGGCGTTTTCGCCAAACTGTCGACATTGATGTGTGTTTGGGGCATAAAGAAATCTTTTCCTTCCACAGACCTCTCAATGCTGCTCGTCTTTCGTTCCGATTGGTGATTGTCGCTCCAAGGCAGCACGATTTATTTGACTTGATTGTCGAAGATTTTGCTGCCTTCATTGTGCAAAGAAATAAAAAAAACGAAAGAAAACTGAATCATGTTGGTGTATACAAACACAATCCTTTCTTCGTGCTCAGCATTCACGAGTGAACATTGCCAAAAAGGGCTGAGATTGGCGGACTAGTGGAAAAAGTTGCCAAAAATAACGATAAAGTAAAGGCATGGATTGAAAAAAAAAAGAAAATTAAAATAGCTCTGAGTGTCCAATTTACATTTCTTCACTGTTTTCCTATTGACTATAAGCACGTGTCTGTACCGAGAGATTTTCTAAAATTCACTATAATTTATGAAAGTTTGATCGAAGTGCTGATCTTTTTTGCAAGGTGATTTCAGAACTTTAAAAGGAATTCCTGAAAAAATTTGAGAAAAAAGGCTGAAGATATCTTGGAGAAATTTATAGCGACATTCTTGCAGGAACTGTAAGATATACATACTGAATAAATTTCATCAGGAAAGATTCTTGAAAATATCTCTGAAGAAAACTTTGAATGAACACTGAAAAAAAAATCCTTGAAAGAATATCTGAAGAAATTCCAGGAGGAATTTGTGTAGCAATCATGGGTATTTCTGGGGCAACTTCCGAAATTTCTCTCCTGGAAGAATTCCAAGAGGAATATCTTGAAAAGTTGCACACAAGTTGCAAAGACGGATTGTTGGACGGTTATTTAAGATGTCTAGATTCACTTATCGAATTTCTGAAAGAACTTCTAAAACAATTAATGGAGCGATCTGTAGAAAAAATCCTGTAAGAGTCTGTATAATAATCACCTGAAACGATTCTACAACCATTCCTGACAAAATATTTTAAAAAAATGAAAAAAAAAATATTTAGGAGAAATATTAAATCAAATAAAAATTCTGGAGACATTTCGGATGGAATGCATGCATGAATTTATGTGGGAATCTATGGAGAACTTTCTGAAAGAATCCCATTATGAATTCTTGAATTAATCCGAGGATGGATTTCTGAATTCTGAAATCTATAAAATGCTTGTCGAAATTCCAGAAAAAAAAATCGTGGAGAAGTTGTAGACGAAAATTTGATAAAATTTCTGGAAATGCTTCTAGAGTAATCATAAGGAAAAGGTCCTGGAGGGATTCCTGATACATATAATCCTAAGAGAAATTTCGAATGAATCACTAAGGAATACTTGAACGAATCTATGAAGGAATTCTAGCTGAAAACTTTGAAGGAATTCTTTCAAAAATCTCTTCTCTGAGAAAAAACAGAAAAAATTGTATTATTCGAAAAAAAAACCCAGGCGAATTGCTGGGGGAGATCATTGAGGAAATTCTCAAAAAAAAAAAAGAATGGAATTTCAAGGCAACCCATGGAGAACGTTCTGAAAATAAGTCGGGATGAATTTCTCAAGAAAACCCAGAAGGAATTGTGTAGCAATCCTGTGTATATCTCGGGAAACTCCTGGAAAAATTCCAAAAGAATCTCTTGAAAAGTTGCGCACAAGTTGCAAATACAGATTCTTGGTGGAATTTATGAATTGATCCCTAGAGGAATTTCAGGTAAAATCTTCGGAGAATTACATGCAAGAATCTCTGGAAGAACTCCTAAATGATTTTCTTTTAAAATACTTTGATTCCCCAAAGATGCCTAAATTCACTTATCGAATTTCTGGAAGAACTTTTGAAAGAATTCATGCAGCGATCTGTAGAAAAATCCTGCAAGAATCTGTTTAATAATCACTTGAAAAGATTCTACAGCAATTCCTGACAAAATATAAAAAAATGATTAAAAAAAAAAATAAAAATCTTTATGAGAAAAAATAAAATAAAATAAGATCCTGGAGATATCTTGGATGGAATGCATTCATGAATTTTTAAGGAATTCCATGGAGGACTTTCTGAAAGAATCCCAGGATAAATTTCTAAAGAAAGGCTTGTCGAAATTCAAGAAAAAAAAAATTGTGAGAAGTTGTAGACGAAAATTTGTTAATATTTCTAGAGATGCTTCTTCAGTAACCATAAGGAAAATTCGAGAAATTTGTTATGAAACACGTTGTAAGGAATACCTGAAGTAATCTTTGATAGAATTCTTACTAAAATATTTGGAGGATTTTTTTTCAAAAATCTCCTTTCTGTAAAAAACAGAAAAAGTCGTATTACTCGGGAGAAAAACGGAAAAAGTCGTATTATTCGGGGAAAAATCCAGACGTATTCCTGGGGAAATCATGAAGGAAATTCTCAAAAAAAGGATGGAATTTTTAAGTAACCCATGGAGAACTTTCTGAAACAAAAATGGAATGAATTTCTTAAGAAATACCAGGAGGCATTTCTGATGGAATTTTTGTAGAAACTCTGGAAAAAAGAACTCTGGAGAAGTTTTTAAAGAAAGTTTTACAAAATTATTAAAGGAGCTCCTGGAGAAATCATAAGAAAAGGTCCTGGAAAAATACATGGTGAGAAATATTTGGAGACATCTTCGGAGGAATTCTTGCTGAAATCATTCAAGAAATTTCTTTAGAAATCTTTTTTTTGTAAAAAAGAAACGAAAAAAGCCGTAAAATTTAGGAAAATTTAGGAAAACCTCCAGAATGCATAAAATTTTGAAGAACTAAAAAAAGTTTCCTAGAAATGAGGCTATGTACTATATTTCCGATGAAATTATTGGAGAAATTTTGAAGGAATCTCCAAGTAACTTCTACACACAATTTCATAATTTTACTAAGACTAACCAAAATCGAGTGTAGGTCCGTGGTCGTGCGGCTAGTGTCATTAAGCATTTAGTCGCATCGTGCTGAGGAGCGCGGGTTCGATTCCCGCTGCAACTGTCAGGAAAAGTTTTCGTCTGTGTCACTGGGCGTTGTATGCTAGTCCGTGCTTCCTTCAAAGAGCGAATAGCTCACTGGAAGCATTGAACGTGTCCGTGTTTTTTTTTTACCAAGCCAAGTGGAATTTACAATTTATCTCTACCTTGCACTCCGAAATACTGAGACATATACTGAGAAGAATCCAGGAACAATCCCTAAAGAAATTTAGGAGAAAATTCTGGTAACGATCCCGAAATCTCTAGTAAAGTTCATGGAATTTTGGGAGTTTTGGGAGCAAACAATCGAGGAATATTCTGGAAGGAATTTGTGATGGAAGAAAACATGAAAGAATCCTATAATGAATCATTGGAGGAATTCCAGAAAGATCCCTGCAGTAATTTTGAAAGGAATCTTCATAGAAATAACTGAAGGTGAGGAATTTTTGGGCGAACCCTTGGAGGACCTCATGAAAGAATTCCTCCGGCAGAGGAATTCTGGGAGGAATCCATGCAGGAACATAAATCGGAGTTCAGAAAAAAATACCTAGAGGAATATTTTTAGAAATCTCAGAACGAAGAGTTCAAGGAAGACTCCCGGAAAACATCATCGAATGAATACCACCTGTACATCTTTTCACTTAACCAAAATATCAGTTTTGTTATGCATGCAACGAGTTTGTCAATGTTCACAAATTTCCATCCCTGTCCGTGACTGTTTCCATATCCACGATCTCAAACCCACCACCACTCAAGACGCAGATCTGTCTGCCGTTTGCAACGTAGTAAACGCACATCCCAGACAGGTAGGCGCGCCATCCATTATCTGATGTTTTCCCCTCCATCTCCTTCGTCGGCAAACGATTAATGGGTGCAAAATTGACGCTAGACAATCGAGATTCCGTAGCGTAAAATCGATTACAATCAATTCGATGTGGTACCTACAAGAAGCTTGATGGTCCTCCCTAGCCGCCACCTACCCTTGAAGGCAGAATTGAATTGGGCCGGAGTGATTTTTATTGGTAGTGACTTTGAGTTACACTCCCATCGTTCAATGAGGCGGACTTACCGATTCGGCTAGCTGCTTGAGTGATGCATTAATCTTGTCCGGATTACGAGGCGGAGGCTCGGGTGGTTCTGATGAGGCTGCCATTGTTACCGTGCCATTCAGTTGCATTTTCGTTGGTTGGAACGTGCCGGCGAAAGGGATTTCCTTGGGGAATTGGTTTTAACTAGTTGAGCATCGTCGAAATCCTGTGGATTAGATAGAAAAAGAAGATGTTTTAGTTACACGTTGCATTAGTTTTGGTGTTATGGTATTGAAATTGGTTAATCCTATCGTTTACTCGTCTAATACCGTATTAGACTACCTGTCCTTCCGACCCCCCCCCCCCCCCTGAAGCCCACTGAGGCCCCTAAAAACACCTTAGAGAGCTCCTGGAACTTCTCCTAATGCCCCTGAGATCCCCTGGAACCCCTTTGAGATAAATTGAAGCACCCATGAAACCCTCTGGAGCCCCCTGAAACCCACTAAGATCCCTTAAATGCGCTGAAAAGGTCCTGGTACCCCATGGAACCCCATGAAAATTCCCTGGGACCTCCTGGTACCCTCTGAAACGTTCCGGAGTCCCCCTTAAATACCCCTAAAACCTGTTGGAGTCACCCTGAGATTAAGGGCCCTGATACCCCAAGACTCCTTAAAACTCTTATGGGTTCCCCTGGAAACCCTTGAGACCCCTCAAGCTGAGCCGTAACTTGCAATTGGACAGGTTGGCTTCCCGCCAAGGACGTCAGCCTCATAGGGGCCCCGAAAAGGCCCAAGGGTAGAAGGGGACAGGATGATGCTATTGTTCAACGGCATGTTATCAAGAGTTATCCCAAGTAACACAATTTGTTATAATACTGTATATAATACATGTTTCATACAAACGTCCATGTTTTGTTTCAAATATGGAAAACGTATTTTCATACACTTATATAACCGAAAAAGCGCAAAAAATGGCGGCTTATAAAACATCTTTGATGTTACTGAAGATGTTTTTCAATACATCATTATAACATAAAATTATGTATCGAATATGTTCTCAGCAACATCATAACAACTTACTTATTGCTGGCACGAAATTAATATTCATCAACCACGCACAGCAAATCAATATGGCATCTATCATAAATGCAGTATTAAGTGATGGCTCAAAATAATTGTCAGGTCTTACACATCGTTTGTAATTTACCATCTCGATGTTTGGGCACTATGGCTTAATTTCATGTGCCGTTCAAAATTTATGGTGAAATGAGCACTTTTTCTCTTAATAAATTCATTCGCTTTCCATCGGAAAGAAATAAGAAGGGAAGTTTTTTGACATTTCTGTGGTTTGTAAGAGATTTTCAAACAAATTTTCAGATATGCAACATGGTGGCTTCTTGACAAAGTACCGTCAGAATGTTTTGGGATGTTATTTTAAATTATGATGTATTAATGATGTTCTTTTAGACTGTAGAATTTGTCTTCGTTATCAATAAGGAAATTATATTATTTCATTACATATTTAAACTGTTCCAGATGGATAATTATTGGCAGAAACATCAGTAGATGAATTAACGGCCATATATATAAATGATAGTGTGAAACTTTTTAGCAGGCACTGTAATTGGTCTGGCCTGATATACGGAAGAGCTCAAAATTTTAGAAATACGTTTAAATTACGACTGCTATACATCTCAATAACATGTTTGTCGAATACCACTTGAGTCGAATGAAATACATTGAAAAAACATCATAGCAACGTATTTTGAACATCTACTACTCAATAACATACGACGATGTCATTTTTGGTTATGGATTACCTATTTTGAACATAAATATAACAATAACAAAGTTAGAGTGCGTTTCCTAGAACAAATACCAATTAATTGATTTCGTTTGCTTCACGGGATAAAAATAGTGTAAAAACTGTGCTGGTAAGGGAGATTTAGCCGCCAGGTAAGTATCCCGAGTGATGTTTAGATGACGGGAGGCCTACCATGTAAATACAGTTGAATGGTGGCGTCCATCTTTCGAGCCATGGTGACTGTGATCTGCTGATTGGTCTGCGCCAAGTTTTTAGAGACTATTAACATACCCATAAAATAAAGTTGCTATCGCCTTGTATTTTTAAGTGAAAGAGATGTTTCTTAAATAATGATCAAATCAGTGAGAAGAGATAGCAAACTAATAATGTTGTACATTAACGTATTTAGTACGTAAAAACAACGTTTTAATAACATGTTTGATCTCAAAGGTTTTAACTATGTGCTGCTGATGTTATACAAAACATCTTCAATTGAAGGAAGACGGTGATATAAATATCTTGTGTAACCAACGTTAAATTTACGTTATTTTAACTTGTAGTGAAGATGATAACATTTTTCAGTAACTTGTTATTGCCAAACAGAGTTAAAACATGATTTCAACATAATATGTGTACAAATACGATTATAGTACTATACTACAACGTCTTTTTTAAAGTTTATTCTCAAAGATGTTTTCTGTGTTACTTGGGATTTATTTACAGTATATTTGATTGTTCCTGTGCTTTTTTATGAGGATAATTCCATATTCATAGCGTTTCTTCAAAATATTTATCTTAATTTTATCGCTGATTTTATCTACTAGATATATGAGATATATGAGATATTTTTATGAGGAACTTTTCAGTTTTTTTCGATAAAAATAACAATCGAGAGGCTTTCTGTCTTTTTTTTAGATTGCCAAATCCATGCAAAGAATGCATATCTTTTTAAATATGAACGAATGACGTAGTATTCAGATAAACCTGAGTATCAGCTTAAAATAAATTTGATAAATTCCCCGATAAATCTTCTTCAATCAATAATAATTACAATAGCGTTTTCTACGAGTATTTGCAAATTTGTTTATGCAACTCTTTAAGTAGCAACAGAATGCCCAGAGAAAATTTGATAAGATCCCCCAGAAACTTTCTCTGGACATTCTGTTGTTGCTTTAGAAGTTGAGTTTAGAGCTTAGAAATTTGCAAAGAATATGTTGATAGGATGTCATCGAGGTTCCTGCAAGTTATTCACTGACTGACAACTACATACGGTTTTTTAGGTTTTTCAAAAATAATCACTGGATTCCTTTCGGTATTGTTCCATGGATTTCTTAAGAAAATCCTTCAGGAATTTCCATCCAGAAGTCTTCCACGGATTTCATATACAGGTTCTTTGAAACATCTTCCATGGATTGCTTCAGAATTTCTTTTAGACTTTTCTTTGGAATTTTTATTAGATGATCCTCCAGAAATTCTTCTAGAAAAGCTTCCATTGGTTTCTTAAGGAAATAATCCACGGATTCTTTCAGAAATCCTTACAGCGGTTTGTTTTAAGAAAACCAAAGGTTCCTCCTGCAGTTTCTGCATGAATTTCTTTAGAAAATTACACACAGACAAAGTTTTCCTAAAAAAATCTTCCACGAACCTTTTTTTTTTTAAATTTCCATGATTAAAAACATTCCTAATGAGATTCTTCCATAGTTAAGTTGAAGAATCACAAGTCCAGGGAAATCTTCAATGGAATGCTTCAGAAAATATTTTTTGGATTCGGACTTAAAATCTGCATAGGTTTCTTTCGGTGGCTGCTCCGGTGGTTTTTCTATGGTAGATATCTATAGACTCGTTAAGAAACTGCACCAGCAATTACTTTTGATGTTCTTCTAGGGGATCGTTCAAAAAATCAAGGAAAATTTATCCAAGGATTCCTTCGGAATTTTCTATGGAGAATTTTTTGGAAATTATTTCAAAAAACTTTCATTAATTCTTCTCAGGAAATTAAATTTCTTAGGAAGTCTAGCAGGAATTTGTTCCGGAATTGCTGTAGGGATTCCATCAAAAATACGCACATTAATGTGTCCAGGAATTTCTATAGACATTTATCCAAAAACGTCCTGCAGGAATTCCGCTAGAGATTCATGCATTATTACTTTCAGTGATTCAGGCAGGGTTTTTTGTAAAGCTTTCTGCCGGGATTCCTCGAGAATTCCCTAGAAATATATCTCCATGTATTCCCGTAGATATTTACCCGGCATTTCCTTCAAGAATAGCTATGATAATTTCTACACTGATTCTTTAAAAAAAATCTATGGAAGTTAAATAAATCTTAAGATTTTTTGCCTTTCTCGTACACCAAAGTGTACTGAAAGGCTATATGTTCACTCAAAAAACGAATTTTCGATAGAAGGCTCGGAGGGTCAAGTCACATATACCAATCAACTCAGTTCGACGAATTGAGATGATGTCTGTATGTGTGATGTGTGTATGTGTGTATGTATGTCTGTGTACAAAAAAAGGTCACTCACTTTTAAGCCACTTCCCATTGGCCGATTTTTCGGATTATAGCTCGAATCGAACCGAAATTTTACCGCATTGTTTGCTATTGAAAATGGTTCAGTTCGGTCAAGGCGTTCCGGAGTTATGACCAATTTAGTGATCCGGACCAGCATCGGTGGAACTGGTCATATATAAAACTGAACCAAGCCTCATCATGCGACACATAAAGCTGCGTCGATTTTTGTAGCCCTTAGCTTGTTTGACGAATTTTGTACGGAAACAAATACTGGACACCAGAAAATCCCCAATATCGGCGTGATATTCAAGAGGGCTACCAGAATATCCAAGATGGCGGTCTAAAATCCAAGATGGCGGTTGAAAATTTTGGTCCTAAAACCATGCAATATGGGTATATTAGGTATGAGGAAGATGCCCGAACGCAAAAATATCCATCAGAATATCTAAGATGGCTGTCAAATATCCAAGATAGTGGCTCCAAATTCAAGATGGCGGCTCTTTAATGGAGTTTTAGGTCTCAAATCATGCAATATGGGTATATTTGATATAGAGAAGATGCGCAATATGGGTATATTTGGTATGGAGAAGTTGTCCGGAGTCCAAACGTGGCGACCAGAATATCCAAGATGGCGGTATAAAATCCAAGATGGCGGCGTTTAAAGGAATTTTAAGCCCTAAACCATGCAATAAGGGTATATTTGGTATAGGGAAGATTTCCGGAGTCTAAAAATAGCGGTCAGAATATCCAAGACGACGGTCTAAAATCCAAGATGGCGGCTACAAATTTAAGATGGCGGTTGTTTAATGGAGTTGACCCTAAAACCATGCAATATGGGTATATTTGGTGTGGGGAAGGTGTCCGGAGTTCAAAAATGGCGGTCAGAATATCAAAGATGGCGGTCTAAAATCTAAGATGGCGGCTCAACATAAAAAAACATGCATAATGGGTATGTTTGGCATGGGGAAGATGTCCGAAGACCAAAAATAGCGTCCAGAATATCCAAGATGACGGCTGTCTATGTAGTTTTAGGCCATGCAATATGGGTATATTTGGTATGAGAAAGATGTCAGGTGTCCAAAAATGGAGACCAGAATATCCAAGATGGCGGTCTAAAATCCAAGTTGGCGGCTGAATATTCAAGATGGCTGCTATTCAATGGAGTTTTAGATCCTAAATCCATTAAATAAGGGTGTACGTATTTGGTATGGGGAACCAGATTCGTGGTGGCTGTGTTTATATGTACAAAAAGTTACGAAAATCAACTAGAAAAGTAACAAAATTGAAAAAGAACTGATTTTCTATGAGCCGGGAAGGAAATCAACACGACCGAAATGACATCAATCTAGAGTGCGGTGCTATTTTGAGCTCAACAGTTGTCAAACCACCACAAGACGGCAAGACAAAGTTTGCCGGGACAGCTAGTATTGATAATATAAGTCAAAATAACGCAAAAAAGTTGTAAAATCACAATTTTTTTTACCAATTTTGGCAATACCCCATTTTGGCAACATAAAATTCACCTGTTGCCAAAATCGGTAAGACACTGTATTCATCGACATTTCACTTGAGTTTTGTTTAAATAAGTTTTCGAAGGCACGAGAAAGGCGCCAGCACCGCTAGGTGGATTAACTAGGGTTTTAGGTATCTATTCGGTTCTGCAGATATTCTTGCAGGATTTTTTTTAAAAGAAAATCGTGCACAGATTTCTCCGAGAAGTTTCCTCAGGTATTTCGCCAGGAATTTCTTAAGAAATTACTCCTGAGATTCCTTTAAGAATTTCCTGGGAATTCGTTTGAGAAGATTGTTTTATTCCCAGAGACTTCATAAGAACTTAGGGTTTATTGCTGGAATTTCAGCAAGGCATTCCTTCAAAAGTTCTTCCATGGAGTTTTCCAGAAAATCTTCTCTAAATTTCTTTGCAAATTCTACAGGGATCTTACCAGGGTTTCTCTAAGAATTCTTTGAAAATTTCATACAGTGATTCCTACAAGGATTCATTTTTAGTAATTACTTCTGCGGTTTCATCAGAAATATCTCCTAAGATGTTTTTAGAGATCCCTGCAAAACTTGTTCAGATATTCCTGCAGGAAATTTAAAGATGTTTTTTTTTTCAGAAATTGCACAAACATTGGGGAAAAATTCTTTAAGATTTCTTTTAAAATTTTAAGGTATTTTTTAGGCATTTTTAAAAGTATTATCCAAAGCATTCATCCAGGAATCAAGATAACATAAATAACTGCAGGATTTTTTTGTCTAGGAATTCCTTCAAAAAGTTTTTGTGAAGAATGAGCATAGGTGGTTAAATTTCACCAATAAAAAGAAATTGAAAAAAAAAACAAGAGCTTCTTTTGAAAGAATTTGAATATCTGCAGGAGTTTTAATGAGTTTCTTCAGACAATCCTTCAGGGATATCTTGGAAATTCCTTCAGGGATTTCTAAAAAAACACGGTTGTTAGAATTCAAAGATGGTTATTGCAATGGTCGCTATGCTATGCATTCCGATTGTCTAGAAGAGCACACATCTGATTATCTAGGAACTGCTTAAGAAAATTGTGAAGAATTCTCTTGAGATAAAACTATCTTCTCAAAGGAATTTCAGAAAGAATTTCTGAAAAAAAAAACTCTGAGGAGTTCCGTGGTCAGGACTCTCTCCTGAAGTACCAGCTTGAATTTCTCATTCCATGAACGTGTGAGTACACTTGCGAGAAACGCCTCATTAGGGTGCAAGAATTTTTGATATTAAAGAAATCTTCAGTAAAATCCATGTTGAAATCTCAGCAAGCACTTACGAATAAATCTTTGGAGGAATATCCGAGAAAGTCCCCGGAAAAGGCTTGAAGAAGGCTTAAGATCTTCGGAAAAAATCTAATTATCTTGATAATCAGAAAATCATCTGCAAAGATCCGTAGAAAATATGTCTGTGAAATTTCTACAGGAATTTCCGTAGAAATTCTTAGGAAACATTTTTTCAATAATATTCTCCGGGGATCCGGGGAAGAATTATAGGAAATGCAGGGGGGTAATACTTTGAGGAATATCTGCAGGAATCTCTGGAGGAATTTCTTCAAGATTTTCTAAATGAATCCCTGAATAAGTTTCTGGACACATTCAAAAAAATACATGAACAAATCACTGTTGGAATTCTTATAGAAATATATAGAAATAGGAATTCTTATAAAAAACCGCGTAAAAAAGCTTCACTGTATATGAAAGAATTTTTACAGCAATATCTTGAAGAATCTTTGGAGAAATTTTCAAAGGTATCCCTATAGAAAACTTTGAAGAGTTTTCCAGTAATGGGAATATCTGAAGGAAGCCGTGGAGGATTTTTTTAAAGAGTTTTAGGAAGAATTTCTAAAAAAAAGCCGTCGGAGATTTTAAGACGAATTCGTGGAGTTATTTTTTAACGAATCAATGGATTTATTTTTGTAAGAATCCATAGAAGTTACCCTCAGACTTGAATCATTAACAAATTCATGAAGGAATCTCATAAGGATTTGTTGAAGAAATCCTCAGGGAAATTTCTAAACGAATTCCTGGAAGAATTTCTTATATAATCATTTTAAGAATTTCTGAAGCCGTTTGTGGAAGATTTTCTAAAGAAACCCTTGAAGAAATTTCTCGAGGAACCTTCGATTTTCTGAAAGTAGAGCTGGATACATTTTTGAATGAATGATTTCCTGTGAGTATTCCCGTACGGATTCCTGAAATAAAATATATGGAGGACTTTTTGAGGAAACCCATGAAAGCTTCTCTAGAGATTTTAATTTTTGAAATTTTTTGGAGGATCCTCTAACGAAAAATCTAAAGGAAATCCTGAAGCGATGCATAGAAGATGCCCCAAAAAAGAATGTTCAATTTTTCTCAAAAAAATGCACGGAGCAATTTCTATAAAAATCCAGGGAAAGTATTACAAAAAAAATACGAACTTAACTTATTCCTGGGGTAACCTATAGAAAGCTTTGGAGAAAATTCAGAAGGAGCCTAAAAATGCTGAAGGATTTAAGGCATATTAAAAATTCCCAGGAAGATTTTCTGTGGGAATCGCTGGAAGAATTTCTGTAGATATAAGATACTAAAAAAATCCCTGAAAAAAAAAACTGTATGGAACTTTGATAGATTTTAGGAGTAAATTGTGAGGTAATCCTGGAAAAAAAATTCTGAAAAATTCCCTGAAACATTTCTATTATTTGTAAGGAGTTTTAAAGGAACCCCCGGAAGAAATCATATCACAGCGTTTTTTTTTTGCTCGTGTAGGGGCGCAACAATTCTCATTCAGTGGGGGGAGGTAGACAACGATAAATAATAAAAAACAAAATATAAAAAAGAAAAAAAAATGGAAAATTTTAAATTATACCCACAGTTGGAAAAATATTTTTCAACTATTGAAAAATACTTCCTTGAAAACATGTTTCCATGAAAATTCATGTGCACTACCTAAAAGAAAGTTTGGGTGCAACGAAATTGGGTCCTATTTCTAGAATAAGAGAAACTTGAGAAAAACATTCTGAATTCTACCAGTGTTTTTTGATGCATGGGATAAACAATCTTGGCTGAAGTGTGCAAATTCATACAAACAGTCAAAATAAATGCGAGCTTTTCGCGGTAAATACACTGAATGGAACGCGGTGCGAAAATAATCTTCCTTAATGGGACACGGAGCGTACGTTGTATGGCCGTCCGCAAATTGATGCCGTCATTAGGTTTGTTATTACGGCGACGGGGAACTTGCTGTTACTACCAACGTGTATAGAGAAGGATTTTTTTTCAGGGTAGAAGCTACCGTGTGCCGGTGAGTTGTGGTTGCTTTGACATGAAGGCCGTGGTAGCTTACCCTGACGCGACAGCTAGGGCAAATAAAAAAGAGCGGTTACTGTGGAACGCAAAAATGATGCCGAGTACCTAGGACGGTTTAATGGGCTATTCAAAGCTGACATTTCGTTATAATTGAGTCGTTTTGCGGGCGTCACCGCTTGATACGAATACAATATGATTTGGGTGCGGGGAGTGGGTGAGTATTGAGATAAAAATATTTCTTTGTAGTATACGAAAACATTGTAATTCTTTGCATCATTGGGTGTAAAGATTTGTAATGAGTAGTTCTTGATATCTGATTTTAATACAAATTGTCAACCTTCATGGAATAAAATAATATGAGGTTATGTGAGAGATTTTCTCATAAAGAATTGTTGAGATATGTTTCAGTCATCAAAAAGATCGTGATAAGCAATAAATCTCCAATTTCAATTAATTGTACTTTAATCTTGTTCGCTCCCAACTGCGTGGATAACCTCAGTAAAAACCCAAACCCTTGTGGCAATTCATCAAATCCACCCGACACCATTCCCATAAAAGGGCACAAATTCCACGATAACCGAACCCGCGTCAAAAGAGGATTAAGGCGTGCCAATAATCTCCTTCCACTCCAGTGGGTGTCCGCTCCATCTTAATAGGAGTAAAAAAAAAACTCTCGTTGCCATACTTGAAAACCCAGTCAAAATGTCATCCGGCCGGCATGGAAATTCTGTAGAATCACTATTCGAGCTCAGCAGACCGAAGGACGTAGCTGGATGCCGTCGGTCGCCGCGTCGATCGTAGCTATACATCAATTCGTGTTGAATACTTAAAAGCAATTCAATTACCGGTGTGAACGCGGGGGTCTTCTGGCTGGCCTACAAGGAACTGAGAAGTGCACGGGGAGGGGGTTGACGTGGTCTAAGTGTTGGCCTTGACGTAAATGTAATGGCGCTAAGTGGCAAACGAAACGGAACGGTAATCTGTGAGGCGTATTTTTATCCATGAAATAAAAAGTCATGCTTTTTTAATACATTTTAGGCAAAACTTTGAGTTTTCATACAAAAACATACTCCAAAAATGTGTTTTAACAATTAGGAAGTTCACTAAAATCCACAAGAACTTCTTCAAGGAGATTTTTAGAATTTCAGCCTCCCTGAATACCTCAGTCCCCAATGCGTTTATTGAGAAATCATTATCAATCATAATCAAGTCGAGTCAAGTACAAGACACTGAAGACGACCTTATAGTTGAGGTCGAAATACGTATCTGTCAAAGGATGCAAATTCTTAGTGGAATTCAAAGGAACAGTACTTAACGCGATTTTCTTTTTATTTATTATCAATTAGTTTTTCCACAGACTCTGAAAAAATACCGATTGGAATAATCTCTGGGGTTAACTGTAGGTGTCCCCATTCAGAGGCCCCATATATTCAAGAGTATCCAAGAAATGGAATATAGGTCATCGTATTTACCAGCGTAACTAGTGAAATCTTTCTTATTACGGATAAGATTTCTACTCAAATAGTATCAAACATGTATGCTTTAACAATCACCACAAAACTGGTCTGAAACTAAGGGCGTAGCCAGAGGGGGGGTTCTGCCCCCCCCCCTGGCTGCCAGTTTTTTTTTCAATTTGGGCCATCTCAAGAGTATCAATAATTCCAAGTTGCACAAGGAAAAATCTAAAGAAATGAATCATTCCAATAATTAAGGATTTCACCCACAATTCAGCCATTCCATAGAAAAACGATATAGTGCATCTCCGATTGTCGTGAAACTTGGTGGGCTTGTAGTTCTTCGGAAATAATTAGACCCTTTTTTTATTTCGTCATTAGGGTGACCAATTTTCATATAGGGTGGTCCAAAAAATTAAGGTTTTTCAAAACTAAAAATTTTCAAAAAATCGTAACTTTTGAACCATTTGACCGATTTTAAACTTCTTTATTTTTGTTTGAATGCTATTGAATTGTATTTTTCCGGAGAACTCTCAAATTATGGAATTCTATAAAAAAAATCACTAGAATTCATTCACAAAGAAATATCTGCAGGAATTTAAGAAGGAATTCCTAGAGACATTCCTGGTGCATTTCCTAAAGAAATTCCGTGAGCAAAACCTGGGGGAATCCCGAAAGAGTCTCCCCTGGGTGAATGTCTGAAAGCGCTTCTAGCATGTTAGCACTTATTTGATTGAATTTTGTCACAGTGATGTCTATGCAACCAAAACCTGCACTGCCGTGACTCTTACTTGAAATGGGTGTTGCTTGGAAGAATCCCTGGAGAACTTATTATAAGAATTACTGAGGGAATCCCTAAGTAAACTTCTGAAGGAATCCCTATTAAATTGTAGTCAGCTTCTTGGAGCAATTTCAAGAAAAAATTCCGAAGGACTCCTTACACAAAATTCGGAAGGAGATCCCTCCAGAGATGTTCAAAGGAATGCATTCAAAACCTTCCTGGAACAACTCCTAGAGGAATCTCTGAAAAAGTTCCTGAAAAAAAACAATGGATAACTTCTTGTAGGCTTTGTTGGCCGAAAAAAAGAATATCAGGATATATTTCTGAAAGAATCGCAGGACGAATTCCTGAAGACATTTCTTCGCAATAAATACATCAATGAACTCCTAGAATTTTTTTTGGAGAGAATTGTGAAAGACTAACTTAGATGACTTCTTGGCGAACGTGCGTCCTCCTAGGCTCCTATATGTGACCCACTAAAATAAACTTTCAGAATTCCAATACAAATTGCTGGAGGAGTTCCTCGAAATCTTCATACAATCGTGGAGAAATTCTTGGGCGCATCCCTGGAAAAGATGAAAGCAAGATTTCTGAAGAAACTCCTGAATAAGTTTTTTGAAAACATCCCGAGAGGATTTTTTTAAGAAATCATCATAGGAATTCTTGGAGCAATCCCTAGAAAAATTTTCGGGGCAATCCCTGAGAAAATTCTTGGAGAAATCCCAGGTGAATTTCTGAATGAATCTCTGAAGGAATCTCTGGATAAATTACTGGAAGAATTTCAGGAGGAAACTCTTAAGGAGTTCTTGTAGGAATTCCCGGAGGAATCCCTGGATGAAATCCTGGAAGAATCCGTAGGGTCATTTCAGACGAAATTTTTTGAGGAATTCCTGAAGGAATCTCTGGAGAAAATCTTGAAGAAATTCCTGGATGAATCTATGTAATCCAAGTAATACTTAGCGGAGTTCTTGGAATTTCTGGATGTTTTTTTTTTTTTTGCAATCTCTGGAAGACTTCCTGTAGGAATTTCTGGAGGAATTACTGCAAGAATCCTTAGTAGCATTTCTGAAGGGACTCACAGAGAAATCTTCTGAGGAATTCCTAACCGAACCCCTTGAGAATTTTGAAGAGGAGATCCTGCATGAATTCCTGGTGAAATTGCTATATGAATTCTTGGAGGAGTCCCAGGAGGAATTTCTTGGAGGAATCTCTGGAGAAATACCTGGAGCAGTCCTTGGAAGAATGCCTGAAGGAGTTTCTGGAGAAATCTCTAGAGAAATTCTGGGAGGAGTTACTGAAGCAACTCTGGGATGAATTCCTAGAGAAACTTTGAAGAAATTCTTAGAGGAATCCTTGGAAGAATTTCTGGAGGAATTCCTAAGGAATCCTCGGAAGAATTCCCGAATTCCTATAGGATTACCTGGAGAAATTCGTAGCAAAATCCCTGAAGGAATTTCTGGAGGAATTTCTGGAAGAATTCTGGAAGGAATGCCTGAAGATATTCCAGGAGAAATTTTCTGGAGAAATCTCTAGATGAGTTTTTGGTGGATTGCCTGTAGGGATTCCTGGAGGAATCTCTGGAAGAACTACTGGAGGAATCTCCTGAGGAATTTCTGGATGAATCTGTGGCGGAATTCCTTGAGGAATCTTTAAATGAATTGCTGGAGGAATACCTGGTTGAATTTTTAGATGAAACTCTGCAAGAATTCCCAAAGAAACTCCTGGAATAATTCCTTAAGTAATCAAAGAATAGGTTGTCGGAGTAATTCCTGAAAAGAATCCCAGAAAAAATCGTGAATAAATCCTAGAAAAAGTTCCCTAGGGAATCTCTGGAGAAGTTTCTGAATATTTCCCAGAAAAAGAACTGAAGTAATCCCTATAGGAATTCATGGAGAAATCCTGAAGAGTTCGTAGAGGAAATCGTGGAGAAATTTTTAAAATGGTCCCTGAAGTTTCTGTCCCTGAAAGAATCACAGAAGGAGTTCTCGAGTAAATCTTTGGAGATTTTCATGGAAAAATACCTGGAGGGATTCCTGAAGGAACTACTTTAGGAATCCTGGAAGCAATCTCCTGAGGAATTCCTTAGGAAATCGCAAGAGAGTTTTCTTGACGAAGAATTTCTCTTGAATTCCCTGGAAAAAATCTGAAGGAATCCATGTGTGCAAAAATTTCTGAACGAATCATTGATGCCTTAGATAGATTCTTGAATATTTTTGTGCAAAATTTCAAATGAGTTCCTGATTTTATTTTTGAATTATTTCTAGTAAAATTTTCTGCAATAATTGCTGGAAGAAATTCCTGCAGAATATTTCAAATAATTCCATATAGAATTATTGGACCAATCTCTAGCGCAATTCCCGAAGAAATATATGGAATAGTCCCTGAAGAGATACCTGCAGAGAAACCTAAAAGGATACCAAGTAACATTTTTTAGTCAAATACACTAGAAGAGGTTCTTTAAACCATCATAAAACCGAAATGAAAGTTATAAGGATTTAAAACGGTTGTCAACACCACTTCAAGACTTGTTGGTCATCAAAATATTACTTGGGATATCTGGTGAAATTTCTTCGGGAATCGCTGGAAAAATTCCTCCTCAAGCACTGCAAAAAATAACTGGAGGAGCCTGTAAAAATAACCTCGGGAACATTCCTTGAGGTTTGTCTGGTGAAATCCTTAGCGGAATTCTTGAAGAAATCTCAGGAGGAATCTAGGATGAAAATTCCTGGAGGAATTCTTCGATGCATTCTTGCAGAAGTGGCTGTAAACATTCGTGGAAGGGATCGTGGAAGAAATTCGTGAAGCATTTCTTGGAACAAGTCCTTCAAACGGACACTATCGAAACTCCGCAAGGTGTCCATGGAAGAATTCACGAAGTAAATATTCCTGGCGAAGTTCCTGAAGAAATATATGAAGGAATTTGTGAAGGTGTCCCTGGCGGAATTCATAATAATAAAAGACACGGACAACGTCTTCAGCTTTCGGCTGTACAGACTGTTTTAAACTTAACATTAGACAACGGACAACGGAGCATGCACCAGTGGAAACGGGGAAGAAACTATTCTCACGAAAAGTTTCAACGCCCGAAGCGGGAATCGAACCCTCACCCCATAGCATGGTGCGATTATAAGCTTGATGACCCTAACCGCACGGCTACGAGGCTCCACAAATATCAAGTTTTTCGCGCTTTGCATGACGTTAATTTGACTTGAATACTAGTGAAAATTGGTGAATTTTGTGTCGCTACACTATATAGGAGCATAAGGTTCTAGAAAGCTTTTTTCTTTACTAACCGGTTCCAGCTAATTCGGGAAATTTGGCATGTTGTTTTCGTATTCCTTGAATGAAAATCACAAAATTTTGACATTTCATCAAGCTTGTTATTGGGGTAAAACTCTAGGATCGAACCCAAGCAACACACATGTTATAATAGAGTTACGACAGCGCAAGTTTTGGTTGTATAGAAGTTTAATTTACGTAATTCTAACATTGTGTTGAAATAACGTAAAATAAACTTCTATACAACCAAAACTTGCGCTGTCGTAACTTTTTTATAACATGTGTGTTACTTGGGAAGTAGTACTCTTAGGGAAATACTTGACGATTTTTTTTTTGTGGTTTTGGAGAAAAAACCGAGTTTGATAATTCAGCCAGCCATTCCATAGAAAAACGATATAGTGCATCTCCGATTGTCGTGAAACTTGGTGGGCTTGTAGTTCTTCGGAAAAAATTAGACCCGTATTTTTTTTATTTCGTCATTAGGGTGACCAATTTTCATATAGGGTGGTCCCTAAAATTAAGGTTTTTCAAAACTAAAAATTTTCAAAAAATCGTAACTTTTGAACCAGTTGACCGATTTTAAACTTCTTTTTTTGAAAGCTATTGAATTGTAGTTTTCAGGAAAAATACGTTAAAGGGGCTAAAATGTAAAGAGTACTATAAAATATGCAAATATATTAGTTTTTTCACGTTTTCATGGTCTCGGGGCCAAAGAAGTACCCTGGTTTTATATTTTTATCAAAAAATTCAGGAAATTTGGCGTAACATATTAAAAAATCAAAGATGTATGTTTTTTAGTTTTTGAGATATGATTTTTTTGAAAATAAAAGGTCAAATTTTCCCATACAAGACACTTTTTTAAATTTGATTATATTTTGATTCCTTATAATATTATGGATACCAAAACCACCAGGAATCACTTTAAAAAGCAATACTACGCATAGTTTTATGAGAATTTGCAATTTCAAGCAATTTTAGAGTAGCTAGTACTAAAATATATGACTCTCTATATTCAAAAAATCATATCTCAAAAACAAAACAACATACATTTCTGATTTTTTGATATGTTACGTCAAATTTCCTGAATTTTCTGATAAAAATATAAAACCAGGGTACCTCTTTGGTCCCGAGACCATGAAAACGTGAAAAAACTAATATATTTCCATATTTTATAGTACTCTTTACATTTTAGCCCCTTTAATGTATTTTTCCTGAAAAATACAATTCAATAGCATTCAAACAAAAATAAAGAAGTTTAAAATCGGTCAAATGGTTCAAAAGTTACGATTTTTTGAAAATTTTTAGTTTTGAAAAACCTTAATTTTTTGGACCACCCTATATGAAAATTGGTCACCCTAATGACGAAATAAAAAAAGGGTCTAATTTTTTCCGAAGAACTACAAGCCCACCAAGTTTCACGACAATCGGAGATGCACTATATCGTTTTTCTATGGAATGGCTGGCTGAATTATCAAACTCGGTTTTTTCTCCAAAACCACAAAAAAAAAATCGTCAAGTATTTCCCTAAGAGTACTACTTCCCAAGTAACACACATGTTATAAAAAAGTTACGACAGCGCAAGTTTTGGTTGTATAGAAGTTTATTTTACGTTATTTCAACACAATGTTAGAATTACGTAAATTAAACTTCTATACAACCAAAACTTGCGCTGTCGTAACTCTATTATAACATGTGTGTTGCTTGGGTTCGATCCTAGAGTTTTACCCCAATAACAAGCTTGATGAAATGTCAAAATTTTGTGATTTTCATTCAAGGAATACGAAAACAACATGCCAAATTTCCCGAATTAGCTGGAACCGGTTAGTAAAGAAAAAAGCTTTCTAGAACCTTATGCTCCTATATAGTGTAGCGACACAAAATTCACCAATTTTCACTAGTATTCAAGTCAAATTAACGTCATGCAAAGCGCGAAAAACTTGATATTTGTGGAGCCTCGTAGCCGTGCGGTTAGGGTCATCAAGCTTATAATCGCACCATGCTATGGGGTGAGGGTTCGATTCCCGCTTCGGGCGTTGAAACTTTTCGTGAGAATAGTTTCTTCCCCGTTTCCACTGGTGCATGCTCCGTTGTCCGTTGTCTAATGTTAAGTTTAAAACAGTCTGTACAGCCGAAAGCTGAAGACGTTGTCCGTGTCTTTTATTATTATGAATTCCGCCAGGGACACCTTCACAAATTCCTTCATATATTTCTTCAGGAACTTCGCCAGGAATATTTACTTCGTGAATTCTTCCATGGACACCTTGCGGAGTTTCGATAGTGTCCGTTTGAAGGACTTGTTCCAAGAAATGCTTCACGAATTTCTTCCACGATCCCTTCCACGAATGTTTACAGCCACTTCTGCAAGAATGCATCGAAGAATTCCTCCAGGAATTTTCATCCTAGATTCCTCCTGAGATTTCTTCAAGAATTCCGCTAAGGATTTCACCAGACAAACCTCAAGGAATGTTCCCGAGGTTATTTTTACAGGCTCCTCCAGTTATTTTTTGCAGTGCTTGAGGAGGAATTTTTCCAGCGATTCCCGAAGAAATTTCACCAGATATCCCAAGTAATATTTTGATGACCAACAAGTCTTGAAGTGGTGTTGACAACCGTTTTAAATCCTTATAACTTTCATTTCGGTTTTATGATGGTTTAAAGAACCTCTTCTAGTGTATTTGACTAAAAAATGTTACTTGGTATCCTTTTAGGTTTCTCTGCAGGTATCTCTTCAGGGACTATTCCATATATTTCTTCGGGAATTGCGCTAGAGATTGGTCCAATAATTCTATATGGAATTATTTGAAATATTCTGCAGGAATTTCTTCCAGCAATTATTGCAGAAAATTTTACTAGAAATAATTCAAAAATAAAATCAGGAACTCATTTGAAATTTTGCACAAAAATATTCAAGAATCTATCTAAGGCATCAATGATTCGTTCAGAAATTTTTGCACACATGGATTCCTTCAGATTTTTTCCAGGGAATTCAAGAGAAATTCTTCGTCAAGAAAACTCTCTTGCGATTTCCTAAGGAATTCCTCAGGAGATTGCTTCCAGGATTCCTAAAGTAGTTCCTTCAGGAATCCCTCCAGGTATTTTTCCATGAAAATCTCCAAAGATTTACTCGAGAACTCCTTCTGTGATTCTTTCAGGGACAGAAACTTCAGGGACCATTTTAAAAATTTCTCCACGATTTCCTCTACGAACTCTTCAGGATTTCTCCATGAATTCCTATAGGGATTACTTCAGTTCTTTTTCTGGGAAATATTCAGAAACTTCTCCAGAGATTCCCTAGGGAACTTTTTCTAGGATTTATTCACGATTTTTTCTGGGATTCTTTTCAGGAATTACTCCGACAACCTATTCTTTGATTACTTAAGGAATTATTCCAGGAGTTTCTTTGGGAATTCTTGCAGAGTTTCATCTAAAAATTCAACCAGGTATTCCTCCAGCAATTCATTTAAAGATTCCTCAAGGAATTCCGCCACAGATTCATCCAGAAATTCCTCAGGAGATTCCTCCAGTAGTTCTTCCAGAGATTCCTCCAGGAATCCCTACAGGCAATCCACCAAAAACTCATCTAGAGATTTCTCCAGAAAATTTCTCCTGGAATATCTTCAGGCATTCCTTCCAGAATTCTTCCAGAAATTCCTCCAGAAATTCCTTCAGGGATTTTGCTACGAATTTCTCCAGGTAATCCTATAGGAATTCGGGAATTCTTCCGAGGATTCCTTAGGAATTCCTCCAGAAATTCTTCCAAGGATTCCTCTAAGAATTTCTTCAAAGTTTCTCTAGGAATTCATCCCAGAGTTGCTTCAGTAACTCCTCCCAGAATTTCTCTAGAGATTTCTCCAGAAACTCCTTCAGGCATTCTTCCAAGGACTGCTCCAGGTATTTCTCCAGAGATTCCTCCAAGAAATTCCTCCTGGGACTCCTCCAAGAATTCATATAGCAATTTCACCAGGAATTCATGCAGGATCTCCTCTTCAAAATTCTCAAGGGGTTCGGTTAGGAATTCCTCAGAAGATTTCTCTGTGAGTCCCTTCAGAAATGCTACTAAGGATTCTTGCAGTAATTCCTCCAGAAATTCCTACAGGAAGTCTTCCAGAGATTGCAAAAAAAAAAAAAACATCCAGAAATTCCAAGAACTCCGCTAAGTATTACTTGGATTACATAGATTCATCCAGGAATTTCTTCAAGATTTTCTCCAGAGATTCCTTCAGGAATTCCTCAAAAAATTTCGTCTGAAATGACCCTACGGATTCTTCCAGGATTTCATCCAGGGATTCCTCCGGGAATTCCTACAAGAACTCCTTAAGAGTTTCCTCCTGAAATTCTTCCAGTAATTTATCCAGAGATTCCTTCAGAGATTCATTCAGAAATTCACCTGGGATTTCTCCAAGAATTTTCTCAGGGATTGCCCCGAAAAGTTTTCTAGGGATTGCTCCAAGAATTCCTATGATGATTTCTTAAAAAAATCCTCTCGGGATGTTTTCAAAAAACTTATTCAGGAGTTTCTTCAGAAATCTTGCTTTCATCTTTTCCAGGGATGCGCCCAAGAATTTCTCCACGATTGTATGAAGATTTCGAGGAACTCCTCCAGCAATTTGTATTGGAATTCTGAAAGTTTATTTTAGTGGGTCACATATAGGAGCCTAGGAGGACGCACGTTCGCCAAGAAGTCATCTAAGTTAGTCTTTCACAATTCTCTCCAAAAAAAATTCTAGGAGTTCATTGATGTATTTATTGCGAAGAAATGTCTTCAGGAATTCGTCCTGCGATTCTTTCAGAAATATATCCTGATATTCTTTTTTTCGGCCAACAAAGCCTACAAGAAGTTATCCATTGTTTTTTTTCAGGAACTTTTTCAGAGATTCCTCTAGGAGTTGTTCCAGGAAGGTTTTGAATGCATTCCTTTGAACATCTCTGGAGGGATCTCCTTCCGAATTTTGTGTAAGGAGTCCTTCGGAATTTTTTCTTGAAATTGCTCCAAGAAGCTGACTACAATTTAATAGGGATTCCTTCAGAAGTTTACTTAGGGATTCCCTCAGTAATTCTTATAATAAGTTCTCCAGGGATTCTTCCAAGCAACACCCATTTCAAGTAAGAGTCACGGCAGTGCAGGTTTTGGTTGCATAGACATCACTGTGACAAAATTCAATCAAATAAGTGCTAACATGCTAGAAGCGCTTTCAGACATTCACCCAGGGGAGACTCTTTCGGGATTCCCCCAGGTTTTGCTCACGGAATTTCTTTAGGAAATGCACCAGGAATGTCTCTAGGAATTCCTTCTTAAATTCCTGCAGATATTTCTTTGTGAATGAATTCTAGTGATTTTTTTTATAGAATTCCATAATTTGAGAGTTCTCCGGAAATACTTCCAGAAAGTTATTCAAGATTTTTCCAGGGATTCCCTTCTGGAATTCTTAATGGGATACCTCAAGGGTTTCTTCCAGTGATAATTTCGACGCTGTTACGAGAATAGTCAAATATTCTTCAAATGATCCTTCATATACGTCGAGAATTCGTCAATTGACATTTCTATAAGATTATGATCTGAGATGAGCATATGTATTATATGAGTATAAAACTGTCCTTAGGGAAATGCCTGCTAGGATGTCTTCGGATCTTATTTTAGTCATGGAAGACATTGTGTAGACATTTCCAAAAAGGTCGCCGGCCTTCATCCAGGGGGTCGCGAGGGACTGTTGAATAATTTACTGTCACAGACAACAAATGAGGGAATTTCTATGGTGGGTCGCCGAAAGCATGTCTACTGGCAAAAGGAGGTCGCGCACCCAACATGTTTGGGAACTTATGAGCTAGAAAGTATATATTTGCTAAGGATGCTCGTGCTCGCCTCCCCCTTAACAAAAAGCTGGCTACGCCCTTGTCCGAAACCCTCTAAAATCCCCATAAATTTCCAGTATCTCCTTAAACCCCCTTTGAAATCATTCTGAGACCTCCAAAAATATCTTATATAGACCTCCATGAAAGTTTATGAAATCCTTTGGAGCTCCCTGAAACCCCCAAAAACCTCCACAGAAATCTTAAAAACTCTGTTGGAACTCCTATGAAACGTCCTGAGAACCCCATAAACTTTTTCCGCACCCCCATGACGCTCCCAGAAGCCCTTCTAAAACCCAATGAAAATCTCTAAAACTACCTGAATGATGCAGAAATGCACTGATATTCGTTGGCCTTCCTGAAACCTCCCCTGAAGCCCCTCAATGAAGAAGTAAAAGAATATCATTTTTGGGTACGGTAATGATCCCCTTCACCATATGCTGTTATTCAAATAAAAAAATCAACATTAAAAAAGCAAAAAACAGCTTCAACCATGGCTTCAACAGCAAGAGAATGCCTAGTTCCTTACAAAACGATCCTTCTCAGTTTGATTAATATCAAACAATCCACTTCACTCTCCAAACAGAACTATGTACTGCAGCAGCGGCCTGGTCTGTATCTTCCGAGAACTCACCGACCGCATCGTTCGCAATTGACGTGCTTTCAATTATTCAATTTCGAAAGAAACCGGTAGACCTTTATCCCACGGATTCCCCCTAGTCCCTTGCACTTACGCGTTCGGCTCTCTGACGGGCGGGTTTCTTTCTGCAATTTTTCAATCCGGATCAAACCCATCACGGCAGCGCGCGCGATGGGGTTTCTTCCCCTTACACCGCACACATCGTGAAAGCAACTAACCGGGGGATCTAGGCAACTTTCTGGGAAATTCTTTTCAACCAAGCCGCAAACTCTCCAACTCCAACTTGTGGCTTTTCTATCCTTTTCGCTGGGATGGATGGTACAGATATCGACTGGTATCTTTTCAGTCGCCATCATCAGGGCGGGTGGTGTTCATCAATAGGGGCTGGGATAATGTGTAAATAATAAGAAAGCTCTCTAAATTGGAGGACTACAGGAAAAAGGTTGGATGCGGGATGTCCAAACGGTTGGTTTTTTTTTGGAACTTGTGGATGATGAAAGATTCGGCAAGAAAAACTCGAGCTTTTTCCAAATCTCTTAAAACATTTCCCATGACAAAATATCTTT
This sequence comes from Aedes albopictus, assembly GCF_035046485.1. Taxonomy (NCBI): domain Eukaryota; kingdom Metazoa; phylum Arthropoda; class Insecta; order Diptera; family Culicidae; genus Aedes; species Aedes albopictus. The sequence continues at coordinate 474,920,910 of NC_085137.1, read as the reverse complement.
TCAAGTTCCATGTAGTTCAGGTAAAATTTCGAATGGAGCATTCTGGGTGATCAAGAGCGATTTTTCAATCCTCTCTCGTACATTTTTCCATCCTAATACATGACTCGTCACACAATCCATGAATCCCCCTCCCCCTTAAAATGCTACGTCATTTATGAACGTTCCCAAAGTGTGCCCACGAATAACGTCAGACTAACTAAAGTTTCGAGGAGCAATTCAAGCATTTTTCAAATTCTATTGAGCAGCACACACTGATCTTTACAGGAACCTGGCACAGAACATAGCTGAAGTCTCTTAACCAGCTTAAAAGTATCTTTTTCCCTTGAACTAGATCGGAACTTTTGGGTTCATAGAAGTTTGCAGCAATAGTGTAATGCTCTTTATAGACTGTTTCAGAAATTATAAATACACTAACGATAACCTGCCATTTCAATTTGAGCACATTATCCATAAAAGTTTCTTCTAGCTCTAATAGTAAACATGCTAACGAAGCAAATAATACCAATTTTGTTGATGTTTCTGGTAAGATTTGAAAAATAGGGCTCTGTAAACAAGATGACCAAAATTTGAAGTTGCACAAAGTGGTCAAAAAATGAAGCATAGTAGAAAAGAAAAAAATCTCAGAGATAAAATATTTAATTTTCAAACACAATAGAAATTGCTGTATCGATAATAAAAGATATTTCTCGATTGGTAAGAGTAATTTTTACTGGAATATTTGATCAAGAACCACCATTACGGGCCTTCTCAAAACAAAATTTTTTGTTTCAAATTTCTCAACAACTCCAGTAGCAACAAACGTTAAGCAAACGAATGTCTTAATTACTGCTTACTGCATTCGTTTTTATGGTATGACAAGCTTTGCCATCTGAAGGATCGAATGAGCTGAAAAAATAAGTTTGTTTAAATTAAATGCGTTCAGAAAAGCTAAGAAACTGTGTGGTAGTTCTTATGTTCCGTAGAAAACCTTAAAAAATGAGAAACTTGATCTCCGAAAAAATGTTGTGGAAATGCCTTTATCGATTTTTTTCCAAATTTTGATCAAGGCATTCCTTAGACAACTTGTTGAGAATGCGAATGTGATAAAACTTTAGATAATTTTTGGTATTTAGTGAATAATAATGTTGAAATAATTAAAAAACACCTTTGTGCAAATGCAAATTTGAAAAATTTAGTTATTTGTTAGAGAACTCGACTGTTCTTTAAAATATCAATACAATTGAAAGGAAATATAAAAATATGGAGTACAATAAGCTATACTCTGAAAGAAGTAGGTAAAAATCATTATAACAGTTCATTTAATTTACTAAACAAAGTGTATTTATAATTTCTGAAACAGTCTATAGTAAAAATATTGACGAGAAATGTTAGTGATTGATTTTAAATTTGCTAGTTGAGGTATATAGATTTGAATATAGAGTTGGAATAAAAAAAAGAAACATGGCGACCCCCGCAATCGAATCGTTAGCTACACTAGTTTACAGCATTTTTGAACTCGGTAAGATCATTTTTGGTATAAAATCATGCCCTGAGTTCGAAAACGCGAAGGAAAAAAAAATTACAGTAGAGCGGAATTTTTTTCGATTTTCCATACAAGGTTGATGATTTGAAATCGATATTTGTTCTATTTTTAAGCAATGTCGCTCACTTCACACATCTCATTCTCCGTAATCAATGCTACGATTGAGCTGAATTTTTTGCTGTAACTCGCTTACATATGCTATGTCAAATAAACGTTGAGAAAGAATTTTTAGATTATTTTTTTTCTTATCGAAAAAAATACATTTCTTTATATATTTTTGGAAATTTGGCTAAAATTTAAGGAGGTCGTCCCTAAAACTCGCCAATATCTTGAATTTCATCAATCTGACGCAAAACCTGCATTCAGATGATTGAATGCTATTGTATTCAGCTTTTAATTTATGGAAAAAGATTTGAAATTGATTGAACAAAACGCAAGATATTTGAATTTTATTAAATTCCATATTTTTAAAAGTTGAAAAACTTGATATTGAGCTAAAACTCAAAAGCTGCTCTACTTAAAATTTTTTGAAGAACGGTTTCGAAATCAGTGCTATATTGTGCTTCAAAAATGTTGGTCGTTGACAGAAGTTCACGACTTTCGTTTTATTTTGTAAACTAGTGCTATTGTCGGAGAGCCAAACTGTCTACCACAACGCCACCATTCCGATAAGCTTCACAACGGGCGAAATGTAGCTTGAGTCAGTTGTCCGATGGCTCCAGGGTTTCAAGCTTGTACCATTTGTAGAGTAGAGGATTGAGGTATAGAAAGTATGGTGAAGAGAGAAGATAAGAAGAGATAAGATTTTCTCAACATACTTTCCGGAATTCTTTCCGAGATTTCTTCAGGAATTCCTCTCCAGATTCTTTCCAATATTCCTCTCAGAATTCCTTCAGATGTCCCTTCCACAATTCATCCTAGGATCCCCTAAGAATGTTTTTGCAGTAGTGATTGCATTAGAAAATCCTTATAGGATTCGTTAAAGCATTCTAGACAGCATTTAAAAAAGACAATTACACCGTCATCGAACTTGCTTCCTCTATAGGCTGAACATTACTAACATTCGACAACGGACAACAAATATAACACCCAGTGGCCCAGTGGAGAATTTACCGTTCGACGAAAAGTTTTCCCCGATTGGAGCGGGAATCGAACCCACACTCCGAGGCTTACGAGACAACTTAACAACTCACGCCACTAACCGCTCGGCCACGAAGTCCACAAACGATTTATTGAGGAATATCTGCTGGAATTCAATGATTCCTTCTGCAATTTTGAATAGAATCCCTTGAGAGATTCCTGCTGTGATTTCTTCAGAGATTCATCCCGGAAAGGAATATGGAAGAATATAGATTTCTGCCAAGATTTATCTAGGCAATGTTGGAGGGATTCTTTTCGGCATTCGTGCTGGAATTCTTGATTGGGGTATCTTTCGAAAATTATTCATGAGTTTTTTTTTGTGGATTTCTTAAATAATTCCTTTCAAGATTTATTCTATGATTTAATCGAGGATATCTGCACAGTCTTATATGATTCCATCAGGTATCCTTTAAAAAAAAAAAACATGAATTACTTCAGGGGTTTCTGCAGGGATTGCTTTAGAAAATCCTGGGGATTCTTACAGGTACAATGATACATATTGCCCATTTTACTGGCATTTTACCAGATTTGCTGGTATGTCTGAAACATACTGGAAAAACTTGTAATTAGAAGGCACGAAATGTTGCTAATTGACAAATTGAGAAATGAAATTTGTGAAAAAAAATTCGCGTTCTGATGGGAGCATATCATATGCTCATATCCCGCCAGAACGCGATTTTTTCCACACATTTCATCTCTCAATTCGTCAATTAGCAACATTTCGTGCCTTCTAATTATGTACAAGTTTTTCCGGTATATTCTTACAGGTATCCTAGCAATTACTTCACAGATTCCTCCTGGTATTCCTTCAAAGAATTCTGTCAAGATGTATTCAGAGAATCCTGGTGGAATTCTTTTAGGTATGTGTGTCAGAATTCCTGATGGTATTCTTTGTAAGGTTCTTCCCCCAGATTTTTTCAGGGATTCCTTCTAGAATTTCTTCTGTGATTTTTCCTGGGATTCTTCTCGAGCTTTCAGTTGAGATTCCTCTTAGGATTCACCCGGTATTTCTGCTGGGAATCTTGCCGGAAATCCTTCAGGGATTTCTGCCGGGATTGCTTTAGAGAATATTGTTTGTGAAAAATTTTGATATTTTATATGACACGTATGAAATCTCCTTCAGCGATGCCACGTGGTACATGAGTGAAATAATTCTTGAGTAACGAAGTTCCGCAAACGGCGGTATCGTTTGCTACAACGTTCCGTGTAATACGTGTTTTATAATACCTTCCTAAGATAAACGTGGAGATACAGCGATTCGCGGTCTTTATAACAACGTTTGTCTCATAAACCACGTGGTCATGTGGGGGTGGGTGGGGGTTCGACCAATGACCATTTTGTATGGACAAATAAAAAAAATTGTATGGACTAATGACCCCAAAAAAATGACGACGTGGTTTATGGACAGCCCCTAACATTCCCTCCCATCCGCGATGACCGCAAGGACGTGGCCGGCGCCGTTATTGACCTTACTTAAGTTGAGAGCTCTCGAACTGTGTACACTGAGAATAGTAAGCTAGTCCCAAGCCCTATTCATTGATTGCTTGTGCAATTTCGATTGCTCTGGTAAATCACGGAGTAGCAACTACGAATTGTGCGGTCATCTATGCTAATTAGGCCTGTCCACCTTTTCAAAAATGTTCTCTGATTCTCAAGTCCACCCCCATATTTTGATTGGCATCCTAAAAGAAGTAACTGGTCAAAATTTCAGCCAAATCCATTGAAATTAAGAGGTGCATCAAATCAATTTGGTGTTTTTCGACTATTTTTGAACTTCAAAAAAAAAAAACAAAACTACACTAAAACTTGTCAAAACTTAATTCTTTTGGCAGAAATTGAAAGCTATATTTGTTTACTACAAGTTCTCCGAACAACGTGTGCCAATAGAATTGTAGGAAAAATGTGTAACTATCACATTTGTAATCAGAAAAACCTTAAAAAGTTGAGTTTTTGATAGATTTCGTTCTAGAACACCCTAAAATACGTATTAAGTTGGATTTTTCAAAACAGCATCATATTCTCCAATGTTTTTTGGTTATTTGCTTCTTTGACATCAATGCTGTAGGAGTTGAGCAAAAATTACTAAAATTCGTGAAAGCCAAAAGGGGCCTAAAAACTAGCTACGCTTTGGCGCGTAAAAAGAGGCATCGCGTCAGCACTGATATGATAGCCAACACCTGTCATCACGCTTGTTTGTTATCACCCGTGGTAGGGGGTAGCCAAGGCAAACTACAAGGAAGCAAAGCTACTACGTTCAGTACAATTTCGCGCCACAGAGTGATTGCTCCAAAAAGCTAGTTTTTAGGCCACATTTGGCTTTCCCGAATTTTAATATTTTTTGCTCAACTCCTACAGCATTAGTGTCAAAGAAGCAAATAACCAAAAAAAACATGAGAGAATATAGGATGCCGTTTTAAAATATCAAACTTACTACGTATGGTTACCAATCTGGGGTCATGGGCCAGAGGAATTTCTCAAGAACCGAAAGTGTTAGGACGAAGTGCAAACGTTTTTCAGATTGTTGATTTCAAAGAGTAGAATCTTCAAAACAGATGCATTTCAAATATCAGTAATTCTCTTTTTTTTTGGATTCACGCCTCCAATTTTGGCCTTCTATAGAGAAGTTATGTTTTGTAAAATTTCATTATTATTTTTGGGGTAGAGTTATTCCAGATGATCTTTGTTTTTTTTATAACTGGATAGAAAAAAATAATTAACCGGTAAATTTATCAAAAAAATATGATTGATCAAATAGGGAATTGGAATTTCTCTTTCAAACTTCCAAATTTTAATCGTCAATAGTTATATTGCAAAACTCGGTGGTTTCCAAACTGGGTTCACGGGCCACAATAATTTAATAGATGTGTTGCAAATATCAGTGGTTTTCAATTTATGGTAACGGGCCACGTGGATTTCTCAAGAACCGTCAGTTTTTTTTTCTTTTTATTCGTGAGTTTTAACTAATGCTAATTCTTCATACAGGATCGAAACTGTGAGACTGAGATAAAATTGTTTTTTTTTTTTTGGTTTTTTTTCAAGAGGGTCTCAGGGAAGAAGCAGGGGGTCTCAAGGAGTTTAAAAGTAATATCATGGGTTCTCAGAGGGTTCCAACGGAAGTTCCAGGGAGACTCAGGTGGGTTTCAGGGGGTCTATGTGTCTCTTCAGGAGTTCTCAGGGGGTTCCAAGGAGTCAAGGAGTGGTCTTACTGGCGTTTCAGGGATTCTTAGGAGGTTTTTAACATGGGATCTAGGTGTTTTGCGGGTGTTTAAGGGGTTTCTTGGAAATTTCTGGGGTTCTCAGGGGACTCAAGGAGTGTTATAAGAGGGGTCCAGGGGGAGCTCCAGGAGGTCCCAGAGGGACCCCAGGAGGGCCCAAGCGTGTTGCAGAGGCTCCGGGGAACCCAGAGGCATTCCAGAAAGTTTCAGAGGATCTCTCTCTTTTTGAGGGAATCTCAAGATGCTTCATGAGTGTTTCAGCGGGCGAGGGGCATCTGGTCAATATTTGTCAATATTTGAAAAAGACTAAAGTGACCCATCCTAAGATGCTCTTGGAGAGTTGATTTTAAGATTCTCTTGAAAGTTGTTGTACTTTCCAAGATAGCTATTCAAGTGCACGATAAAACGATAATGAATTTGTCAGCTTTTATTACTACTGCAGCTTTAATGTTGAAAGATAAATTAAATTCGACATGAATGCACCTCGGTGTGAAATGTCGTCAATAAAATTAAATTGAATTTCCTGATAATAGGCACAAATGAGCACTATGAAATGATACATAATTGCAATTGGGATTAATTTCACACAGAAATTGCGAATATTTCCGTAGTGTAACGATGTTGTCTACTGCCAAGTAAAATTAATCGTATATACTGCTGTGTTCATTAAAAAGCAGTGAAAGCCGTTTTCCATACAAAATGGTTATCTTTGACATGATGTAACTTTGTTCTTCTATTAGCGATTGATCTGAAAATTTGACAGCGAACTACAAATATGGTGAATATTATTATAGCAAAATCTGAGAATTTTCGGAGCACGTAAAAGAAAGTTAAACACTATGTGAAATTGATCAAAATAATAGCAGTGTATGTTTTATTTTTTTTATTCAGCAAATTTTTATAAAATGTTCGAATAGCGTGCGAAAATATTTCTTGTTCCTTTAACCCTAAAAGGGATACCTGGGGTCCATTGGACCCCAGGCGCCTTTCAGAGCTCGTCTTCGATGGAACACACTCAGCGAGGTGACGAAACTGAGGCCATGCCCGAGCAGAGAAGAATAGCAAATTGATAACAACAGAATCACAAAGCCTGTTTTTATATCATAATTTGGTATTGTTAACTTATCAAAATATATCTTTTTTGTATCATGTTTTGTTGGGCAATCTGATTTTATTATGTTCAAGTTATTGGGATATATCCACAAGATAACATTTCAATAATATATTTTGTTGTAGAGCAAGTTTAGTTATTATTCTACTATAGAGAATATACAAATATGTGATGAACAAAACCACAACAACAACAAGTTCACAAATTTCTTGTTATTAAGTTGTACTTGATCTAACAAAACATGTTATTGAATTAGTCTTTCAGGAACATGTTTTTGTTATGATATTTGTTATTTTGCCGCTTATGACAGACAAGTTTATAACATAATATGTAATGCTAATAACATAAAAATTACTGATTCCATTATTCAGTTATCAAGGAAAAATTAAATATTTTATTATGCTGTTGATATCTTCTTCTGCTCGGGTGAAGGTATCCCTTTTAGGGTTAAGGTAAAGCTACATTTCATTTTTTTACTCTGCTATTATTTTGAACAATTTCACATAGTGTTTAACTTTTTTCCACGTGCTTCGGAAATTCTCAGATTCTGCTATAACAATATTCACCATATTTTTAGGTCCCTTTAAAAATTTCAGCTCAATCGCTCATAGGACAACAAAGGTACAGCATGTCGAAGTTGGCCATTTTGTATGGAAAACGGCTTTCACTGCTATTTTTATGAACACAGCTGTATGTTTCAAGATGCTTCCAAAAACTGTAACGCGCTTTGAGAATGATGCAATATTTTTTACGTGATTTTTAGTCCTAGGCTAGTTTATTTCGGGATAATTCAATAATAACATATTTAAAATTATTATTCCAGGTCATGAGAGCATTGTTGATGATTATTCTAAATATGTCTTCCGTTGTCAACCACGTCATTAATTATCGGTGGTTTTAATCAGTACCACCATAAGATTGTCTTTAACTCCTTTCAGCGCAATCAAGAGTTTAAAAGCGTAATAAAAAAATCTTAGCAAACTCTAAGATTTTCAATTGGTAGGTTGCTCTAGCCAAATTTGGACCATTCATAGACAACTAGTTGAACAAACTACAATGAAAATTTGATTATTTTTGATGCACTTTTTTAAAAGTTACAGCTGGGTGACCTTTTTTTGAGAAGTGGAAATTTTGCCTGCCTCGATCATTTTGTCTATCCCCTGTATGTTTTGTGGCATTTCTTAGATATACTCTTAAAGAATTCTATCGAGAATTTTTTATTTTTTTATTTTTTTGAAAAGTTCTTTGATATCTTTTGGGAACTTATATAAACATTTCTTCTGATGATGATTAAGTCGAGTCAAGTACAAGACACTGAAGACGACCTTACAGTTGAGGTCGAAATACGTATCTGTCAAAGGATGCAAATTCTTAGTGGAATTAAAAGGAACAGTACTTAACGCGATTTTCTCTTTTTATTTCTTCTGAATTACTTTGGCTCTTCTTTTGGGAAGTTCTCAGGCAATTTCTGAGGAACTCTTTTCTTTAATGCCTGTGGGATAAGCTTTGGCGATTTTTTTAAGAAATATGTTTGAAAATTTCTTCAAAAATTCCATTAGACAACTTTTTTTAAAACTTTTTCGGATTTTTTTTTTTTGAGAATTGCTTAGACACTTCCTTTGGAATTTTTGGATGTTTTTCGGTATACAGGTCGGACTCGATTATCCGGAGTTGGGTTCTGGCACTTCCCACATTAATATCTCGCAAACGGAATGATGTAAGAAGCTGAAATTTTGACTGATCACTAATCAAGGTTGGTTTAACAAAATGTCAAAATTTCATCTTTGTAGAGCATTCCGTTCTCCAGATATATGTTTGAAAAGCATCAGAACCTCACTCCGGATAATCGAGTCCGACCTGAATTTACTTCTTTTGACAATATGTCCGGAAATTTTTTTTCTTTTTTAAATTTTTTAGTTTTTTTTGAAAATTTCTTCGGAATTTCTTTTGGAAATTGATCTGGCATCTTGTACCGACTTCTCCAACCCTCTAAGTAGAATATTCTCTTCGAATGAGTGTAATCAGTTTTGTACCTTTAAATTCTGCCCTATGTTGCTTATCCTTTGACAAATATGCGTATTTCGTCCAAGGTTGCAACCATTCATTTGCAAAGATTTCCATTCATGTGCTTTTATCTCAGTTCAGAAGCATGCTATCGAAAAACAATGTATGGATGAATTTAACCTTGTAGTTTTATCCGAAAGTTTGCCGAATATCATTGGGATCGCACACGCATTCCAAAGTCGTGAGCGAGCTGTGAAGGTAACTTCCCACAGCGTGAATGAAATTTACATTCACCGCGTGGAGAGTTGCCTTCACAGCTCGCTCACGGCTTTGGTATACCTTTGCGACCCCAATGATATTCGGTAAACTTTCAGATAAAACTACAAGGTTAAATTCATCCATACATTGTTTTTCGATAGCATGCTTCTGAACTGAGATAATAGCTAATGAATGTAAATCTTTGCAAATGAATGGTCGCAACCTTGATTTCGTCTACCACTTGTAATCTTCCTCAGTGTCAGTTATCCACTGGATAACTGGATAACTGACGCTAAGGAAGATTACAAGTGGTAGGGTAGAAGCTTCAGTTTTGGCCAGTCCGGAGTTTTGGCCATTGTGCGGTATTGAGCCTGTTGCGATCTAAATCGGCGTAAATTTAATTTTTACTAGTAGATCCTAATACAATATGATGATTACAGCTGTGAAAACCACACATTTGGATTAGAAACTGGAAGAATCTTGAAAAATCTGCTCCCATATATCTATTTTGGCCATGGTGCTTCTAATTTGGCCACTCCCATAAGAAATACACGCGATTGGCCAAAATAGAAATCAAACTTAAGAATATGGCTAAAACTGCGGCAGAGCTTCTATTTTGGCCAGTAAGGGTATGCGGTATACCGAAAAGTTTAGCCAAATACAACTCGAAACGAAATTCCACGGAATTCAGCTAGGCGAAATGTATGATTCTGAATTTCGTTTCGTTTCGCTAAATTCTAAAAATTTCGTCTCGAAAAAATAGATTTTGACGAAATCAAACGGAATTCCGCGGAATGTCTAATAAATTTCGAAAATACATAGTGTAAATTAAGCGGACCTGATATACTATACAGCGCACCACTTCCGAAGTTGGGTCCGGCGCACGGATTCGGAGAAAAATCCAACTTCGCTAGTCGAAAACTCCGATTTTCAACTGGATTGATAATATTCGCCAACAAACTCTCGGCTGGTGATATTATGTGAGACTTTTTTTTCAAATACATTAAGCTCTGAAAAATCTTTTTTATTTATTTTTTTCTTCAACCGTTGTAACACTATGTTTAGCCTTACGCTAGTTTATTTCAAGACCCACAGGCTCTAATCGAAAGACCCGAAGTCTTTTGGGAGTGGTATTTGACACTAGGTCCCTGGCAACTGTGCCAAAAACGGCATGCACTTTAACTATCACACCAGGTTCAAGTCCAGATCTACAGAATCTACAGATCTGGTAGAAGTTTTGGCCTAATACCTAGAGATGATCGTGTTATGTTATATTTTTTGAATAAGTGTGCGGATGCCATATTTAATGAATGCCACATTTCATAAGTATTCTTTTCAATTTCTATGTGAGTTTTACTTGTATTTTTCGATAAATTCAATCATCTATCAACTTAAGGTTTAGATTTTAGGCTTTCTCCAGAAGTTGCGCTATCCAACAATACTTGATTGTTGAACATCTGGCTGATGTTTCCATATCATTGCTTCAGGTTTCTGAAGCAATTCTCGCGACTGCTCGAGGGTTAATGAGTCATTGAAGCAATCTTATTAGGTGGAATTATTAAAATTTTAAATATGCATACGTCACGAAAAACTGTGAAAACACGAATAGCACTATAGCAAATGAAGCTATGGGGTGGGAGTATTTATGGATACTCAATACACGTAACCGCAAACACGCAGAAAAAAATCGCCAGAAAAATGATGTAACTGCAAAATTCCGCGAAACTTTTACGAAAATTTCGTTTCGTTTCGAAAAATACCGAGTGAATTCGGATTTCGTATCGATCTCACGAAACATTTTTGAGTTCCGTTTCGTTTCGTACCGCATCGAATCAGAAATTTTGTATTTCGTTTCGTTTCGCCTCGAAAAAATCCCATACCGCATACCCTTATTGGCCAGTGCCACTTTTATTACAAAAATCAAGTATTAGCTCGATTTCTGCATTTTTCCTTCAAAACATAGATTGTAACCTTTCATTTGACGCATTGATTGTTTTCATAGGATTATTGGTTATTTTTATAAAAATGATTTCCCTTAGACTGGCCAAAACCGGTGCCCGCACCCTAGTCGAAACACACGTATCTGTCAAAGGATAAGCTACATAGGGCGGAATTAAAAGGTTCAAAACTGATTACACTCATTTGATCTGGCAATACATTCAAGATTTCTTCCAGTAATTAGTATGGATATTCTTTTTTATTTATCTTTGCTGTTTGGGGAAATTAAGCCTCTGCTGCCAGTTAGCTCATTTTTTTTGTGACATAATGACATAGTCGCTGTATTCAACAATGCCTTTAGGAACTCATACGGCAATTTATTAATTGTTTTCTTTTCCGGAAATTCCGTCAAAAACTCTATTGGAAATCAATATGACAATTTCTTCAGACTGGTATTTGGGGATTCCTTGAACTTTTTTAATATTTTATTTGTTTTTTTTTTTTATAAAATTTTACAAATGTTTCCCACATTTCTTTTTAGAAATTGCTTGATTTTTTTTTTCCGAAATTTATGTTTGATTTGATCTAGTCATTAGTTTAAGATTTCCTTCGCCAATTGCTTTGGGAGTTCCTTCGGGTATAATATGATTTCCTATGGAAGCTTCTTCGTTAATTTCATTGACGATTTCATCATTGTGAATTGATCCGACATTTCCTTCTAGATTTCATTCAGAAATTTCTTTGGATGTTCCTTAAAAAATGCCTTTGTGAATAATTTTGTAATCTCTGTGATATCTCATTCTGCAATTCTTTTGGAAATTTCTGCTACAATTCATGTAGAATTTGCCAAGTCAACTTATTTTGAAACTTATTTTTAAATACTTTTGAGAACTGATTAGGCAACTCTATTTATATTTTAATCGACAATTTGTATTTGTTTTTTAGCAATGTCTGTAGGAAACTCTTTAAGATTTTATTCGGCTTTGTCATTGAGAGTTCATTCGGATATTCAAAAGATTTTTAAAGAATTCTCTCAGAGATTTATTCGACAATTCTATTGAGAAATTTTTGAGAATTTTTAAAAACTCCTTCATGAATTCATATGACAATTCATTTCGGATTTCTTTCCACAACACTACAGAACAGCAGCATCATTATCATCAACAAAAACAACAACACCATGTGCTCTAAGTGCAACCATCGATGGTAGACGAGGGGGATTTTTTAGCAATACTTTAACAATTTTTTTCGGTCTTTTTCTTTCATTTCGGCATTCCATTTGATTGTCTGGGATGTTTGCCTGTAATATAGGTATCGATGTTACTATCTTTGAATAAACGGGTTTTAGTTGAAGGAAACTTGGACAGTCGTATTGAATACTGTTATGAACCGGGCTATGAAACACTTTTATGCGAGATCAAGTTTTTTTAGAATTTTTAAAGAAAGTTTTCAAGAAGTACTTCCGTAGTCTCTGAAAAAAAATGTCAATGTCATGATAAAGACATAAGTAATACAAATTTATAGGAGAATTTCTGCAGGCATACTGGTGAAATAAGAAGGAATTTCCGATTCAACACGCGAAATGCTCAAAAAAAAAAAAATCAGATGGTACAATTTGTATTTCACAGTGTGTATCCTGAACTATTTCTTGTCTTGGTGTGACGATAACCTGCTGCGTTTCGGGACGTTCCGGCCTAACGGGACGTAAGGCAGGTGAAATTTATTCGTTATAGTACCTTTTCGTGCCGAGAAGCAGTACTCGGTCCATTCACAGAACCCGTACCACAAAATCATCTCCATCATCATAAAGTGCCGTGCAGCGATGTGGGTAGGTAGGTAGGTATCTGTGTCACGTTTGCCGGTTCTTTGCCGGCTTTGGGGTTGTCTCATGGGAGATGGCGAAAATGACGATGGTGGTAGGGTGGTGGCAATTGCTATTATGAGGCTGGTGGCAGCCTCTCCTGCTGAGAAACAACTCGGTCAGTCCTCGGTCCCAGTACAACAGGATGCTCACTTCACAAAGTTAAGATTGATGGTGATAGGTTTGTGTGCTGAATGGTTTGTGTATGGGTGTACGTACGTGGTAAGATGTTGTGTTACCTGGTGTTATTCGAGGAAGTGACTACAGAGTACATGATTTACAGTGCGGGAATTGCAGTTAGAGTGGAATACAAGACTTCTCAGAGCGTGAAAAGTATTTGCATAATTTGAAATATTCTATGTAAGAGGAGGGTGCAGCAGAGAAAATGAAAAACTTCGACCTACTTCGAGGAATTGTGGTATTGTTCCTTTAGAAATGGAAACATACAGAGGAAGGTGAGCTCCAGCGTGGTAATGGCACGTGATCAAAAGTCAAGAGGGTGAATAATTTATGTATAACAAACAAATGAAAGAAACGCAACCGAAAGAACCAAACTTTATTATCTTATGGTTTAACGAGGGTTTCAGTCTTGAAACAGATGGAAAAAAGTATAATAAGCTGTTGGTTATCAAAGTTGTGCCTCATCTACTTTCCTATTTTCACAGTTCACTCCACATATTATCTTACATAATTAAACAAATTAAATTGAGAAATACTGTTACATTTTATTGCATTTTAATTTTGCGATGGAGAAATTATTATACAGATAGAGGCAAATACAAATTTTAATACTGATATAGTGAAGGATGTTCTAAATTCAAAGAGTTTGAATTTTTTTCTACAAGCACGCAATAGAACTCGCATTAAAAATTCAAAAAACGTTCTCAATTTGTAGCTGTGAAGATGATAGTACATCAAAAGCACCTAAATGAAAAACATGGTCTATTCCAGAGAGAATGTGATGCCAAGAATATCATCAGAAAAAGTCTGAATAATGTAGTCGTTACTTCGAATATCATTGCTTTTGCGTTATCATGGTGTTAACAGCCATACATCCCGATTTCTCACTAAATCTTTAACAAAGCCATAAAGTTTCCTAAAATACTGATTAACTTTGCTAATCAAGTGTATCCAACAATAAATTCGATCACTCCAGCCACTTCTGCAGTGGCTCCCGCTCTTGTCATTCTAATTTTCCGCAAAGTCGTAAACTGTGCTCGTAATTTCATTCCCGGCGCTGTGTGAGCATAACGTCCAGGAACGCTACCCCAGCCCAGTCAAATGCGTTTTACTGATTCGTCCCGAATCCCGATAGCTGATTTACCGATCCGAACGAAATTCGTTCATTAAAATTCCATTTTTACGACCATATAAATTACGCTCCTCGCAAATGCTGAAGAGTTAACAATCGGTCCAAGATTACGGGGACCATTGCGTGCAGACCTCCTCCCACAAACTGTCGCCTGGCGAATCAGACAATAATCTCCAGTGGGGGGTAAGAGGAAAATGCCTAAAGCAGTTTTTTCTTCGGAGCTTAAAGTTTTCATCGTCCCTTTGCTGGAAGAACAGCCAACATCAAAGGACACGATGTTTGAAAACTTTAAAGTTTCCAACTTTTAGCAGACGGGTCATCCAGCTCAAGTTTGTCGAATAACTTGAGGTGGAGTTGAACAGCTTAAGTATATTACCCAACTGATAAACATCATAGCAAACAACTGATATTTACTTAAGGGTAAAATCTTCGGTATACCAATCCGTGTGGTCAATTATTGATATTTTAATGAAACTCAACATATACAGGGTGTTAGGTTCGTGAGTGCAAACTTTTTAAAGGGTGATAGAGGGCCATAAATGGTGAAAAAAATTGTTCTACGCATATGGTCAAATCTCAACCGTTACGTAGTTATTGAACATCCCATGTTTTTGACTCTCATTGCCTTAACTTGCTATAACTTTTTGCCTTTCTCGTACACTAAGTGTACTGGAAAGGCTTCACTCCAAAAATGACTTTTTGATAGAAGGCCCGGAGGGTCGAGTCACATATACCAATCAACTCAGCTCGACGAATTGAGGTGATGTCTGTGTGTATGTATGTGTGTATGTGTGTGTACAAAAAACTCACATCACTTTTTGGCAGTAAACCTCAACCGATTTTAATGACCGACGGTTCATTCGACGCGGAATCTGGTCCCATTGTTTCCTATTGAAAATGGTTCGGATCGATCCAGCCGTTCCGGAGTTATGGCCATTTAGGTGTTCCGGACCGGTACCCCAGGAAGGGGCTAGATATGAAAATGCTACAACCCTATGCATGCGACACATAAAACCGCGGCATTTTCCATAACCTGATGAACGGTATGCAGGAAAATACTCTCATACCATATCTGAACCGGTAGTGTTCCAGAACCGGTTCCTGGTGTCCCGCCGGAAGTGGCCAAATTTTAAAGTGGAGCAAACCTATGCACGCGACACATCAAATCGCGGCTTTCTCGATAACCTGATAAACGGTTAGCAAGAAAATAGGCTCACACCACATTAGAAACTGCAGGTAATGTTCCGGAACCGGTTCCGAGTGTCGCGCCGGAATTGACCAAATACAAAAGTTAACCAAACCCATGCATGCGACACACCAAATTGCGGCTTTTCTGATAACCTGATGAACGGTAAGCAGGAAAAGAGTCTTAGACCATATCTGAACCGGTGGTGTTCCGGAACCGATTTCGTGTGTCCCGCCGGAAGTGGCCAAATACATAAGTGAACCAAAGTAATGCATGCGACACATCAAATTGCGGTTTTTTCGAAAACCCGATGAACGATTAGCAAGAAAATAGAACCAGACTACATTAGAAACTACCGGTAGTGTTCCGAAATCGGTTACAGTTGTCCCGCCGGAAGTGGTCAAATGCAAAAGAGAACCAAACCCATTCATGTGACACATCAAATCGCAGCTGTTTAGGTAATCTGATGAACGGTTTTGGACGAATGTGGAAGGAAACCAAACACATGCGTGCGGCTCAATAAATACCGGCTTTTTCGATAACCTGAAGAACGATCAGCAAGAAAATAGTCTCAGATCACATTAGAGACTACCGGTAGTGTTCAAGAACCGGTTCCGGGTGTCCTGCTGGAATTATTAAAATGTAAAAATGATCCAAACCCATGCATGTGACACATCAATTCATGGCTTTCTAGGAAATCGGGTGAACAGTTAGAGGAAACTAGTTTCATGCCACATTTGGGACAATTGGTACTGTACTGGTTCCAGATGTCTCGCCGTAAGTGGTAAAATGTAAAATTGAACCAAACTCATGCATTCGGTGCATCAAATCACGGCCTTTTCGATTACCTGATGAACGGTTAGTAAGAAAATAGGCACAGACTACAAAAGTTACTACCGGTAGTGTTTGTGGTTCCGGGTGTCCCGCCGGAAGTGGCCATATACAAAAGTTAACCAAACTAATGCATGCCACACGTCAAATCGCGGCTTTTTTGATAACCTGATTACCGGTTAGCAAGAAAATAGGCTCAAACCACATTAGAAACTACCAGCAGTATTACAGAACCAACTTTGGGTGCTTTGCCGGAACTACGAAAGTGAGCAAAATCATAGCAAACGATAGATATGTGTAATTGTTCTCTTCATCATGACAAAACTAAAGTGATCTCAGAACTCATCAAATCACACCATTTCAGATTTCTACTCATCCTTACAGTCAACGTTGTATGGGAAAATTAAAATTTAATCGCAACAACCCTGAACATTTTTTTTCAATCCCCTTTTGTGTCTAAAGTTACTACACAAAATTCTGATGTGACTGGTTGCGCCCTCGCGCTCTGTAATGTGGTTGAAATTTTATTGGGATTTAGTTTGGGAAATTTCACTTGCTTGCATTTTTTTTGTTCAATTTTACATGGATCTTGTAATCAGCGATAATAAAATATAGCCTGAAGTGTACAGAAAAAACTTTGTCGGCGACCCCAAAGTGATCTGTGGTTTTGAAAAAGGTTATATCTTAGCTTGTAATCATCGTCTTCATATTGATTGGCCTCCAATGACAGTGAAGGTGGTCAAGCAGTCAACTGAGAGCTCTGATATTTTTAAGCTCTGCCTATACGTTGAACATAACGTCGGAATATGCGTCATCAATAAGTTTTTCTATTCGATAATGGCTTTGATAAAATTCTTGCTTTTCTCAATAAAGTATTCTCAGGATTCAGGAACACTTTGGCTTACGTCGACATCATGTGTACATATTCGACGAGAAAGGCGCTATCACCACTAGGTGGATTAATCAGGGTTTTTTTTTCTTAATGGCCCACCAACTACCCCCACATAAAAAAGCTCAGTCGAGCCTCCTGGTAGTGGACACCTTATAATGTTAATACACACAAACAATTCATACTTTCTATAACATAACACTTAAGGTATAGTAGAAGGAGCAGCAACAAAAGTCCCAGTGGATTTAAAATCCTTTGAAGGGACTTAGACGAGACAAAACATGAAATAATACTAAGAAGAATGTTAAAAGGAAGTTTATGGTGATTTATTTATTTATTTACACTAAGTCAACAGGTAATACAAGTCACCCCAATGACACTTATCTTACACTTAAAGACTGAGACGGTACCTTACATAATTCACGCTTAAAACTACACTTATTTGTCTTACGTGAAGCATTAAAATCAAAAACAGAATAACATTTACCCAAGTAACACAACCTGTTATACTAGTGTTCAATATACAAGCTTCATACAAACGCCTTTATTTTGTTGCATATACGCAAAAACTTAAAATCGTACACTTATATTACCGAAAAAGCGCAAAAAATGGCGGCTTATAAAACATCATTGATGTTATAAAAGATGTTTTTCAGTACACCAATAAAACAACTATTTATGTATTCAAGATGTTTTTTTCTAACATTGCAAATACCAACTTGTTTTAGCCTAACTAACAGAAAACTTATAATTTTGTCAGCTGGTCCTCAGAAAAATGAAATACTTTTCTACAAGTATCGGATGACTTAAAACAATTTTCAACCATATTGCTCATATTGTGAATAATTATGTCCTTGTGCATTGATGCCGTGTAGTATGAATAAAATTCATGTGCCATTCAAAATTTATCGTGGAATCAGCATAAATACGCGTCACAAATACATTCGCTTGATATCCGATTTAATATAAGATAACAAGCTTTCTCATTTTGAGATGGTTTGTTAAATTTCGTATTATGTTTGCCAGCATACAATATGGAGGCTTCCTAATACAGTGCCGGTAAAAACTTCAAACCATTTTTTTTTCAAAATTATTTAATTTTCTGATCATGATGTTACTAAAAAGAAGAAGAGTACACAGAAATTAAAGCTTTAATTAAAGAAACATTGATTCTTAGACTTCTTTATTTCCATACATGATAATTCTCGCATTTTGGATACAACTATCAACAAACGTTGGAGAAATTTTTTAAATGTATCTTTATTAAATAAAAGTATACAATTTGTATACGGGTAATGTAATGTCCAATTTTAACTAATAACTCTTCAAATGATTAAACCGATTTTATGTTTAAGCATTCAGAAAATAATATGACGTGTGCATATTTTTAACAAGCACTGTTATTTATCGGACCTGTTCAAGATTGATCCAACATTAAGATAAAACGTTTAAAATACATTTCCTGTACTTCTATATAACAAGTTTGTAGAACATGATTTCAATTGGTTTTATTACTTTGAGAATACGTCATACTAACAGGTTTCAAACAACTAGCTGCAGAACCTTAAGCACGAAATACATATTTGTAATTTGTTTTGGTTTGGAATACCTATTTTCAACATCATAACAACAATAACAAATCTGAGGTGAAGTGGCAAAATCCAAATGAACAAATTAATTTATTCACGATTATCTGCGAGGTATTTAGTTCAAAGCATGTATTCAATCATGTTTTTGCGTTATAAAGTAAATAGTGAAGTCTACTGCTAGTAATTGCACGAATTGGAGTGAGACTAAGATGATTTTTCACTAATATTTCGAGGTGAGTACTACATCCGAGTTATCAAATTAACATTGAATCTTCGGATCCATAAAACTCGTTTGGCAGACGAATATGCGTGCTTTCCAAAAATAAAAGCTGTTTTATAATGAATAGAATAATAAGTGTAAAGTGACAATATTTGTTTAATGTTCAATTAAAGTGGAAGAATGTGACACAGAATAATGTAATGTGGAAGCACGCTGTCAGCTGAAATGGTTTGGTTTTAACGTAATTTCAACATAAAAGCAACATGTGTTAACAAGTTTTTACTCAGTGGTGTCTAATATGTGCCGCTCGTTGACTTCGTATAATCTGTAGTTGGAGGAACAAGACGATATAAATATCTTATCTTGTCAACGTAGAAAATACATAAATATAACTTAAGACACTGCTTATGAGGTTATTGGCAATTTGTTATCGAAAAACACCACTAGAACATAATTACAACTAAACATGTTTACAGTTTCGTTAATAATACAATATTATAACGTCTTTTTGAATTTTAATTTGCGAAGATGTTTTCTGTGTTACTTGGGTATTGAACACACGGGACATGCTACGAATCGGTTCGTGTTGACCGTAATTAGTCCTAGCTGAAGGAAGACGTAAAAATGAGTGTGTTCGCAGATTCCGGCGGCGTGCGTTGATGTTTAGCATGCTCAAGAGTGATGGGCAGTCAATATTGCCCTGCAGGAGGTCTCCGACAAAGCATGCTTGAGCAACATTTCGCCTTGCAGCGAGAGGTTCCAAATGTATGAGTAGGCAACGGCTCTCATAACTCGGTAGGTCATGCTGATTCCTCCACCTGAGGTGGCGTAAGGCAAAACGAATAAACTTTCGCTGGATTCGCTCAATTTGCTGTACGCTGTTTTCGTAGTAGGGGGCCCAAACGACTGCCGAATATTCCAGAATAGGACGTACAATTGAGCAGTATAACGATTTCAAGCAGTAAACGTCCTTGAACTTCTTGGCAAAGCGGAAAAGGAAGCCGAGCTGCGACGATGCTTTCCCCACGGTATAAGCAACGTGGTCCTTGAATGTCATTTTGGAGTCAAGGAGAATCCCCAAGTCCTTCACTGTCAAAACACGATGCAAATGTACTCCTGCCAAAGCGTACTCGTAACGGAAGGTTGTTTTCTTGCGGCTAAACGAAATGACAGAGCACTTCGACACATTTAGGGACATTCGATTAACAGAACACCAACCAGCAAAAGCTTCCAGTTGTTGCTGCAAAAAAACGGCATCGCGGGGTTCCGCAATAGTGGAGTACAGCTTCAAATCGTCGGCATATGAGAGTTTCATGCAGTTGAGGATCGAATTGACATCATTCATATACAGCAGAAACAGAAATGGACCGAGGTGACTGCCTTGCGGTACGCCGGATGATACTGGAAACGGGGAAGAAACATGATCACCAACTTTCACGTGCATACTACGACCGATTAAATAGGAGTGAAGCCAGATAAGGAAGCTGTTGTTCATTCCCAATTTCTCGAATTTGGCGAGTGCGATTTGGTGATTCATTTTGTCAAAAGCGGCGGAAAGATCCGTGTAGATTGCGTCCACTTGATGACCATTTTCTATCTGTCGAATCAAATGCGAAGTGAAACACGTCAGGTTTGTGGTCGTTGAGCGTTTGGGCATGAATCCGTGCTGGTCCAGCGAAACATGATGAGAAAAACGCTGCAGATTTGATCATATTACAGGAATTCATTAATTTTTCTTTTAAGGTGCAGTTTTAGTTTAATTTTGAAGATGTTTCTGTTTTTAATAAGTTTTAAATCATTTGGAAATCAATTGTACTTTTGTGGTCCTATGAACGTTATTCTTTTTTGGCCAAGATTAGTTTTTGCCCTAGTGCGAATCAAATGATATGCTTGCCGTGTATTATGTACGTTATTATTTAATGTAATAGGTAAATTATTGTGTACATCTTCATTATTTATAAATATCATGAACGAATATACAAGTTTGAAGCTCACACAGACCGCGAATTGGAAGGATAGAATGATTTCGATTTTCGTACAATCTAACTGTGGGGTACAATCGAGGAAGACTGAAATAGTAGTTTACGCAACAAGGTGCAGAATGACGATTTTTACAGCACGAGTCGTACATTTATCCAACGAGGCTTGCCGAGTTGGATAATTACGACGAGTGCTGGAAAAATCGAGTTCTGCACCGAGTTGCGTACAACGTTTTTTGCAATTTCATAAATTACCCTTGAGGATAGTTTTTAACAAAACTTTTTCATCAAACTGCACACTGATGTTCATAGCCATGTTTAAGAAAATCAGAACATAACAGGTTACACTGTGCAGTTGTCACAATTTTTCAAAACTGCGTCCAGAAAGCATCAAGAAGTTGACCAAAACTGAAAACAGTGCTGTAATGGTTCATTACGCAACGCAAATCAGTGCTGTAATGAGCCATTACAGCACTGTTAATTTGGTGTGGGAAAGTAGGCCTTTTCCTGTCAGATTTGCGTGAGGTAAAACAGCCTATTACGATGAGAAATTTCAAAAATATGTTTTAAGCAACGGTTTTGCAACACTTGAAGTCTAGCTAGTTTGGATTTACATGCATTTCCCCAAACTATATTAAGATATTGCATCATAGAGTGAATGCAAGCATAATAATACTTTAGAAGTGCACTGCCGTTCAACGCCCGATTGTCCCATGTTATATGGGAATCCCATATAACATGGGACAATTATGCGTATAACGGCAGTGCAGCCGGTGACACAAATGCCTTAACTTTCCTTATAATACCACAGAGAACTGAAACTTTATTCTCAATGTTCGCTATGTGATTGACCCATGATAATGTTGGGTCTAAAACAATTCCTAAATATTTATACTCATGAACTAATTCGATTACAGTTTGATGCAGTTTAGGATTATTTATTGGTGATGGTTTTTTTCTTGGTGAATGAAATAGCATGAATTTTGTTTTTGAAAGGTTAAGTGAGAGGAGATTCGTACAAAAATAATTAAAAAGTACACGAGGATCATGTTCAACATCATGAACAATAGCATTAGGACACGAACCGGGGAAAAATATGGCTAAGTCATCAGCGAAAAATCTGGGAATACCCTTAAGTTTAAGCTTGCCAATATCATTTATATAAATAAGAAAAAGCAGTGGACCTATGTTGCTTCCTTGGGGCACTCCAATGTTAATTCCAAGTGTTTCACTTATTGCATCATCAATCGCAACAAATTGTTTTCGGCCTGTCAAATAACTTTCTATTAGTCTGTTCGGGAGACCCCGAACTCCATAGCAGTCTAGCTTTTGTAAAAGAATTTTATGGTCCAAGGTATCGAAAGCTTTCTTTAAATCTATGAACAGACCTCCAACAACATTTTTGGCTTCAATTTGTTTAGTAACAAAGTCGACTAACTCCACAACAGCTGTAGTGGTGCTGCATCCTTTTCTAAAGCCGTATTTAAGTGGATACAGAACATTATTTGTTTCAAAAAATGAGGATAATCTGTTAACAAGAAGTTTTTCAAATATTTTATTGAATATTGATAACATGGAAATTGGACGATAATCACCTGATTTGAAAATTGGAATGACCTTTGCCAGTTTCAAGCAATCTGGATATACGCCAGTTGAAGCCATTGAATTGAACATTTCCGATAGAATCCGTGAGAATTGCAAACAATTGCTTTTGAGTAGCGATGGTGGAATATTGTCGGCCCCAGAACTTTTGTTGGAATCTAAGTCTTTGATTATCAGAAATACCTCATTGGGATTTGTAGGTTGAAGATAAATTGAGTTAATTACAGATGTTATATTCTCGCAAGGGTTCGAATCTCGGGTTTCGGAGATGTTCTTCGCTAAGTTTTTACCTACTGTTGCAAAATACGTATTCAAAATATTACACGACTCTTCAGTCGTTGTTGCTGGAACTCCGTCAGCATTTTTAACCGTAATTGTTTGCTTTCCTTTAGATCGACCAAATATTTTATTTATGTTGTTCCACATTTCGGAGTGACATGTTGTGCTAAGTAAATTTTCAAAATATTGTTTTTTACAGGTATATTTGGCATGTTGCACTTTTTTACTAACATGATCCAGCATCTGTTTAAGATTGAGATCATAAGGATTACGTTTCAATCTCTTCAAATAGTTATTTTTTATTTTGATCAATACGCAGAGGTCAAACGACATCCAAGGGCAGTTTCTATTTTTTAATTTGATGTTTTTTGACACAGTTTTGGTGCATCTAGAAGGAATTGTGTTATAAGCATTTTGTATATTGACGAGGGATTCTGAAACGCTTTCCACTTCATTCACTGTACTCAAAAAATGTTCAAATTCAGCTTGTAATTGTTGATGATTAACTATTCGTTTGGTTACAACAGTTGAAACTCTACCAGTGTACTCTTTTAAAGTTGAAATAACTGGAATATGATCACTAACATCAGAAAATATGGTGTCATTGCGCAAACGGTTCAAATCATCTTGCCGACAAACGACATGATCTAGCAAGTTGTTACTTGAAGGTCTTGTCTCAAAAGTATTAGTGCAGAGCATAGCATAAGATTCAATCAAAGTTTTATACCTGATAACAACGTTATTATGTATTAAATTCATTGGTATATTCACATCTCCTAATATGAAACAAGGATGACTAGGATTTGAACTGCTAACCCATTCTTCAACCTTATCGAGAAAACAATTTACATCGAACGATGGGGGTCGGTATACTGCATGAACATCATAAAACAGTCAAACTTATCGCAATTTTTTTACCCTTATTCGAAAGATTGTTGAATTTTCTATCAAATGGCTTCTTTGAATCGATAAGTTTAGTTAAACAACTAAGTTATCTAGAGCAAAATAGCTTAAAATAGTGTGCTTTAATTTGTTTATGTCAATTATCTATGAAACATGCGTAATAAATTAAAATTCTTTCTTTGGCAAAGTTGTTGCCCCTAATCCACTCTACAATTCGTTCTTTGGCACCAAACTTCTAGCTCTTATCGTTTTCTTGCCATTTCGATTTAAATGTGCGGCACAGTGCGCAAAAAAGTGCTTACGTTGGTTGACATTTGAAAATTTATGACCTGAAATGCGATGTTTAAACCGAGATTGCAAGAAAACGATAAGAGATAGACGTTTGATGCCAAAGAACGAATTGTAGAGTGGAATAAGGGCCACAACTTTGCCAAAGAAAGAATTTTAATTTATTAGGCATGTTTCAAAGATAATTGACAATAACAAATGAAAACACACTGTTTTGAGCTATTTTGCTCCAGAAAACTTAGTAATTTAATTAAACTAATCGATTCAAAGATGCCATATGGCAGGCAGGGTTAACAGTAAAATTCTGACAGGAATTCCGCAAAAATCTTGACAGGGAATCTGAAAATCAAAAATCTTAAAATTATTCCAGAGGAATCCTAACAGGAATTCCGGAGGAATTCTAACAAGAGCTACGGAGCAATTCTAACAGGAATTCCGGAGATATTCTAACAGAAATTCCAATGTAATCCTGTGAGTTCATCCATGGGAATGCTAACAGGAATTCCGAAGGAAACCTGACAATAATCCTGACAGGGATTCCAGGGCAAATCCTGAAAGCAATTCCAAGGAAATCAGGACAGGGATTCCAGTGCAATTCTGGCAGGAATTCCACGGGATTCTCGACAATAATCTCAGCAATATCCGGGCAGAAATTCTAGCGGTATCCAGGCAGGAACTTTACCAGAAACCTAGCAGGAACTCCAGACGATTTCTGCCAGGGATTCAACGAAAATCCTGACAGAGAATCCAATTTAGATCCTGGCAAGGAATTCAGTGGAAATCCTGACAAGGATTCCAGTTGGAATTCTGACAGGGATTTCAGTGGGAATTCATTCTGGATTTCCCAGAAATCCCTGTCACGAATCCCTGTAGGATTCTGTAAGGATTCCTCCAGAATTCTTGTTAGGTTTCCCTCGGAACTCCTGTTAGGATTTCTCCAGTATTCTTCTCAAGATTCCACCGAAATTCCTTTTCGTTTTTCCCTGTTATCCCTGTTAGGGTTCTCTAACAATACCTGTCAAGATTCCCTTACAATTCCTGCCAAGATTTTCCCTAGAATGCCTGTCAGGATTTTCCTGGAATGCTTGTCAGGGTCTCCCCGGAATCCCTGTCAGGATTCCACCGGAATCTCTCCCAGAGTTTTCGCGGCATCCTTCTCAGAATTTCTCCGGAAATTATGTTAGGATTCCTCCCGAATTCTTGTTGTGTTTCCTTCGGAATTCCTGGAATCCTGGATTTCTTCGGTATTCCTATCAGGATTCCCCGGGAATTCCTTTCTCTTTATCCTTGTTATCCCTGTCAAGGTTCCCTTGAAATTTCTGCCAAGATTTGCCCTGGAATTCCTGTCGGGACTCCCCCGGAATTGTTTACAGGATTTCCCTCGAAGCTATTCTGTACAGCATTTCGTCAAATTTGAACATACTATTGAAAAAGTATCTGAATCTGATTTTGAGCGATATTTTCACTAAAATTATATATGTAGGGTGCAAAAGGGTAAAATGGGATACTTTTTGAACTCAGCACCGCATACCATCACTGTCATTCGATTCAGAATAAATGATAATATAAAACTTGTCGATTAGTTAGTAAAATATTCTGCAGCAAACTACATTATAGAGATCTGTTTGTCAAAATAACTTATATAGGACGAAATGAGGTAAAATGGGCCATTACTCAGGCTTGTCACAGCATGGCCACATCATCATTCAATGTTGTAGAGCTGGTTACATCTTACTTGTCCAATAATAAGCTTAAAATATTGCAGCATTCGAAGCTATAAACGTTATATATTCTTCAATATTACTAAAGGTGAAATGGGGAAAAATACGCCACTTCTAAGACTGAGCACAGCATGATGTTACCGTCATTCAAATTTGTAGATATAACAGCATGAAGTTTCATGATTCATGTACAAAAAATCTGAATGAATTGAAGTTACAGGCATATATTCATTAAAACAATAAATATAGGGTGAAATAGGGCAAAATGGGTCACTTATAAGGCTCAGCACTGCATGAGCTCTTCATCAGTCTATTCTGTAAAGATAATAATATCATATTCGTCAATTTATATACAAAAACAAAAACAGCGGCTGATTTAGGGTAAAATGGGGCAAAATGAGCCCCTTCCCGAGGTCTGCACAGGATGAAACCATAACCATTCGATTTATCGGCCCATTTTCCATGGAAAATGCATCAGTTCGAGTTTCAAAACCAGCGGCTTCTAAATAAGTCCGATTACGGGCCCGTTTCTGCCCACAGTGCGATGGTTTGTTTTGATGGATTTAGCTAAATTTTTGACACGTATATTTTTAAAAACTTTTGTTCTCAGTTCTTTACAAAGTTTCACAAAATCAAATTTCAGAACTAACAGGAAGCTTCTATAATTATTTAAAAAAATATTCATAGTTTAGTGATTTTTGAATGTTTTGCCTATACCCTAAAGAGCCCATCAAACTGAAACTTACTCAATTTCAATGCCTCAATAGGCCGATGCAAATATTATTAACCTTAATAGAACGTTGGGCGGAAACGTACATTCGACTAAAGTGTGAATCCAGGCGAATCGGATTAGTCATTAATGTGTCGAAGACAAAGTACATGATGGCAATGGGCTCCAGGGAGGAATCTCCGCGCCTGCCACCCCGAATTTATAACGACGGTGATGAAATCGAGGCGGTTGAAGAATTCGTGTACTTGGGCTCACTGGTGATCGCCGACAACGACACCTGCAGAGAAATCCAGAGACGCATTGGGACAGGAAATCATGCTTACTTTGGACTCCGCAGAACTGTACGATCGAAAAAAGTTCGCCGTAACACAAAGTTAACTATCTACAAAACGCTGATTAGACCGGTAGTTCTCTATGGGCACGAAACATGAACCCTACGTGCAGAGGACTAACGCGCCCTTGGAGTTTTCGAACGGAAGGTGTTGCGTACCATCTACGTCGGAGTGCAGATGGAAGACGGGACTTGGAGAAGGCGAAAGAACCACGAGCTCCATCAGCTGCTGAGAGAACCAACCATCGTCCATACCGCGAAAATTGGGAGGCTATTGTGGGCGGGTCACGTCATCAGGATGTCGGATAGCAACTCGACTAAAATGGTTCTCGAGAGTCATCCGACCGGTACAAGACGACGTGGAGCGCAGCGAGCTAGGTGGGTTGACCAAGTGGAGGACGATCTGCGGACCCTACGCAGAGTGCTGAACTGGAGACACGAACCAGACCATTTTTGGAGCTTTAAAAAACGCACATTTTCGTACGCTGAGAATGTTGCTACGTCATTCCGTTCAAAAGATATTGATGATTTTCTAGAAAAAAATAGGCACTTTTCAAGTATTTTTCACTTGAGTTACAAAAATAACACCCCTCCAATTTTTTTTATTTTTTTTTATAACAACATTTCTTCTTTTGAGTGCGAGCAAAAGATATTTTTTATGTTTGCCCCAACCCGTCATAACACCTTTTAAAAAAACTATGATTTTTTTTTTAAGAAAAATGCCTATAACTTTTGAACCAAAAGAGATAACGACCATCTCAGCGCACGAAACGACGCGTCTTCAAATGCTCTACAAGTGTTTGTTGGGCGACTTTGATGAAAAATCGAAAATGAAAAAGTTAACGCCAGAAAACCGGTTTTTTCTTGAACCACCCTAAGCTTATTCAGAAAAATACCTCTAGATCGGTCAATTTTAAAGCTACATAAAAAGAGTCTTCAGCAAACTTGCTCAAAATTGATAGATCTACAACTATCTCAAAGAATGTATATAGTTATTCTTTTAAATAAAAAAGTTTGGTTACCAATTTCTTTGATAATATGGACCACCCTAATTTTCATGTATATTGAAAAGAGTACTTTATTTTTAGGAACAACTTTGTAGAAGACCATATTAATCTAGAAAATCATTTGAAGGCGTTGAATGCATCTTTCCTCGTAAATCTGGTTCGTGGACCATTGTGGAGTGGAATGAAGACGGCTACTATGTACAGCAGAGGCCACCCAGGCCTTAGCCTGATCGGTAAGGTAAGTATAATAGATCTTAGAAAATTTAAGGTTCCATCGTATTCCCTTTAGTCCATAGTACCTTACAGTCGTAATATTTCAAAGTACTGTACATCCCATTAAAGCTCGAGAATCCCCGAGGACAAATCTAATGCATGTGCAATGTGCAAACCACAATGACTGTGTGATGATGATGACACATGCTAACAGAATGACCAGAACCCTAGTTGAAATATAGTACTTTTTCGAGTGGATAACCACTCGGCCCGATATCTTCCTTATGCCGGACCGGATGGCTGACGACCACCAGATACTGGTCAGTTCCCTTTTGGATGGGATGCAGACGTGCGGTTGATGATAATATAGAATTGTGGTAGAAGTTCCAGTGCAGTGCCGGTGGGTGGATCACGTTGCCGGTGAATTATGCAAACATTTGTCGTAGTTAAGTTTTCCCATTAGTGCTTGAGGAGAGAACTTTCAGCTGAATGGGCTGTCACCCGTTTTGTAACAGTAGTGGCACTTCCAATGGCAGTTGTCTTCTTGTTAACAATTCGAGTTAGAGTGTTAACGAGGTCAATTTCTATGTATGATATTACATAATTGCAAAGCGAAATTAGTATCACATTTGTTTTAATTGCTCAAAGCTTTGCCTTATGCAGCTTAAACGTCAGTCGATTTTTTTTATTGTAATAAAAATCTATACATTCATTCTTGTATTTGACTCAATATTAAAAAAATGCAAGCCTACAAGAGGAAAAGCAATAAACCAAGTTTCGGATCTCTTCGGAATACTTTAAAGCGTTGATAAAAGGCATACCGTTCTTTTTATGGTCACAATATGAGCCATTACGTTTTCGGTCGAAAAAATCCATAACATTCCTCTAGCAATCCCAAACTCGATCCTTGGTGTATTGGCCTTCCACTTTGACTATATGTTTCATCTCCACTCTACCACCAAAGCCCGAGAAACCTCCAAGGCCCCAAAATGTAGCAGATCATAAAAATGCGATTTTTGCTCCGTTTCCCCGTTTCTTTTTCGTCCTTCAGTTCTTTCGTGAAAACCAGCCGTAATAAGAATTCCAGACCACGGCAGCGGCAACGCTGGGTATTGCTTTGTGTTGTCACTCTCGTAGGAAAATTTACAACTGCCAACCCCTTGCACCAGCACCGCAACGCCCTGGAGGGGTTTCCGTTATGATTTCTCATTCTTTGTGCACCCACGCGTATGGGCCCGCATGCTTTGAGCCAGACGAGGGACGATGACGAGGGTTGCATGGATGGAGCATATTGCTGCCTCGCTGCGCTGGTGGAACCCATCCCTAAAAGTTTCATGTTCAAGCAAGCGCATGAAACAATGAGCATAAAATAAATCTGCTGCACGCGTCCGATTCTCACACCAATTCGTTGGGCAAAGGCACGGCTGGGAGTGATGGCGGTTAGGTTTAATGTTTTATGTTATTGCTGTATGAATCATTTTTCTATGATTGCTTTACTTCCTGTTACTTTTTATTGATGAGGAAATACTCGAATCAAAAGAAGAACCTTTTTGCTTTTGGAATCTCTCAGAACTCTGTACGGAATTCCGCTGAGTTGGTGGTCATCTTAATCTTAAAAATTAGTCTCAGTTTGTCCAAATCCTGCTCAGCATTTCCTCAGAATTCAGCTCAGGATTCCATCTAAATCTGTTCAGGATTACCTCAAAACCTGTTTGGGATTCTCTCACAATCCTGTTCTGAATTTCCTCAGAATCCTATTCAGGATTCTATCTCAATCCTTCTCAGGTTTTAATCAGAATTCTGTTCAGGTTTTCAGTATTCTCTCGAAATCCTACTCAGGATTCACTCGGAATCATGCTTTCAGAACCCTGTTTGGGATTTTCTCAGAATCCTGATCGAGATTCTCTCAGAATCATGATTGGGATTCTCTCAGAATCGTGTTCGGGATTCTTTCAGGACCCTGTTTTGGATTCACTCTGAATCCGGTTGGGGTTTCGCTCAGAATCCGGTTTAGGATTCTTTTGTAATCCTGTTCAGGATTCCCTTAGAATCCTGTTTAGGATTCTATCGGAATAATGTTCAGGATTCCCTCAAAATACTGTTCAGGGTTTCCTCAAAATCCTATTCAGTATTCCTTCAGAATCCTGTTCAGGATTTTTTCAGAATCCTCTTCAGAATTCCTTCAGAATTTTGTTCAGGATTCCTACAGCATCCTGTTCAGGATTCTTTCAGAATCCTGTTAAGAACTTCTTCAGAATCCTGTTCAGGATTCCTTCAGAGTCCTGTTCAGGATTCCTTCAGAATCCTGTTCAGGATTCCTTCAGAATCCTGTTCAGGATTCCTTCAGAATCCTGTTCAAGGTTCCTTCAGAATCCTGTTCAGGATTCCTGTTCAGGATTCCTTCAGAATCCTGTTCAGGATTATCTCAGAATTCTGTTAAGGATTCTGTCCAGGATTCCTTCAGAATCCTGTTCAGGATTCCTTCAGAATCCTGTTCAGGATTCCTTCAGAATCCTGTTCAGGATTCCTTCAGAATCCTGTTCAGGATTCCTTCAGAATCCTGTTCAGGATTCCTTCAGAATCCTGTTCAGGATTCCTTCAGAATCCTGTTCAGGATTCCTTCAGAATCCTGTTCAGGATTCCTTCAGAATCCTGTTCAGGATTCCTTCAGAATCCTGTTCAGGATTCCTTCAGAATCCTGTTCAGGATTCCTTCAGAATCCTGTTCAGGATTCCTTCAGAATCCTGTTCAGGATTTCTTCAGAATCCTGTTCAGGATTCCTTCAGAATTCTGTTCAGGATTCCTTCAGAATTCTGTTCAGGATTCCTTCAGAATCCTGTTCAGGATTCCTTCAGAATCCTGTTAATGATTCCTTCAGAATCCGGTTCAGGATTATCTCAGAATTCTGTTAAGGATTCTGTCCAGGATTCTCTCAGAATTTTGTTCAGGATTCTCTCAGAATTCTGTTCAGGATTCTCTCAGAATTCTGTTCAGGATTCTCTCAGAATTCTGTTCAGGATTCTCTCAGGATCCTGTTCAGGATTCTCTCAGGATCCTGTTCAGGATTCTCTCAGGATCCTGTTCAGGATTCTCTCAGGATCCTGTTCAGGATTCTCTCAGGATCCTGTTCAGGATTCTCTCAGGATCCTGTTCAGGATTCTCTCAGGATCCTGTTCAGGATTCTCTCAGGATCCTGTCCAGGATTCTCTCAGAATTTTGTTCAGGATTCTCTCAGAATTCTGTTCAGGATTCTCTCAGAATTCTGTTCAGGATTCTCTTAGAATTCTGTTCAGGATTCTCTCAGGATCCTGTTCAGGATTCTCTCAGGATCCTGTTCAGGATTCTCTCAGGATCCTGTTCAGGATTCTCTCAGGATCCTGTTCAGGATTCTCTCAGGATCCTGTTCAGGATTCTCTCAGGATCCTGTTCAGGATTCTCTCAGGATCCTGTTCAGGATTCTCTCAGGATCCTGTTCAGGATTCTCTCAGGATCCTGTTCAGGATTCTCTCAGGATCCTGTTCAGGATTCTCTCAGGATCCTGTTCAGGATTCTCTCAGGATCCTGTTCAGGATTCTCTCAGGATCCTGTTCAGGATTCTCTCAGGATCCTGTTCAGGATTCTCTCAGGATCCTGTTCAGGATTCTCTCAGGATCCTGTTCAGGATTCTCTCAGGATCCTGTTCAGGATTCTCTCAGGATCCTGTTCAGGATTCTCTCAGGATTCTGTTCAGGATTCTCTCAGGATCCTGTTCAGGATTCTCTCAGGATCCTGTTCAGGATTCTCTCAGGATCCTGTTCAGGATTCTCTCAGGATCCTGTTCAGGATTCTCTCAGGATCCTGTTCAGGATTCTCTCAGGATCCTGTTCAGGATTCTCTCAGGATCCTGTTCAGGATTCTCTCAGGATCCTGTTCAGGATTCTCTCAGGATCCTGTTCAGGATTCTCTCAGGATCCTGTTTAGGATTCTCTCAGGATCCTGTTCAGGATTCTCTCAGGATCCTGTTCAGGATTCTCTCAGGATCCTGTTCAGGATTCTCTCAGGATCCTGTTCAGGATTCTCTCAGGATCCTGTTCAGGATTCTCTCAGGATCCTGTTCAGGATTCTCTCAGGATCCTGTTCAGGATTCTCTCAGGATCCTGTTCAGGATTCTCTCAGGATCCTGTTCAGGATTCTCTCAGGATCCTGTTCAGGATTCTCTCAGGATCCTGTTCAGGATTCTCTCAGGATCCTGTTCAGGATTCTCTCAGGATCCTGTTCAGGATTCTCTCAGGATCCTGTTCAGGATTCTCTCAGGATCCTGTTCAGGATTCTCTCAGGATCGTGTTCAGGATTCTCTCAGGATCCTGTTCAGGATTCTCTCAGGATCCTGTTCAGGATTCTCTCAGGATCCTGTTCAGGATTCTCTCAGGATCCTGTTCAGGATTCTCTCAGGATCCTGTTCAGGATTCTCTCAGGATCCTGTTCAGGATTCTCTCAGGATCCTGTTCAGGATTCTCTCAGGATCCTGTTCAGGATTCTCTCAGGATCCTGTTCAGGATTCTCTCAGGATCCTGTTCAGGATTCTCTCAGGATCCTGTTCAGGATTCTCTCAGGATCCTGTTCAGGATTCTCTCAGGATCCTGTTCAGGATTCTCTCAGGATCCTGTTCAGGATTCTCTCAGGATCCTGTTCAGGATTCTCTCAGGATCCTGTTCAGGATTCTCTCAGGATCCTGTTCAGGATTCTCTCAGGATCCTGTTCAGGATTCTCTCAGGATCCTGTTCAGGATTCTCTCAGGATCCTGTTCAGGATTCTCTCAGGATCCTGTTCAGGATTCTCTCAGGATCCTGTTCAGGATTCTCTCAGGATCCTGTTCAGGATTCTCTCAGGATCCTGTTCAGGATTCTCTCAGGATCCTGTTCAGGATTCTCTCAGGATCCTGTTCAGGATTCTCTCAGGATCCTGTTCAGGATTCTTTCAGGATCCTGTTCAGGATTCTCTCAGGATCCTGTTCAGGATTCTCTCAGGATCCTGTTCAGGATTCTCTCAGGATCCTGTTCAGGATTCTCTCAGGATCCTGTTCAGGATTCTCTCAGGATCCTGTACAGGATTCTCTCAGAATCTTGTCTCTCAAAATCCTGTTCAGGATTCTTTCAAAACCCTGTTCAGGATTCTCTAAGAATTCCGTTCAGTATTCGCTCAGAATTTTCTTTAGGACTCTCTCAGAATCCTGTTCGGGATTTTCTCTGAATCCTGTTCGGGTTCTCTCTGTTTTACTGTCTTCTTTGTCTTCTTTGTCTTCTTTGCTTTCTCTATCTTCACTGTCTTCTCTGTCTTCTCTGTCTTCTCTGTCTTCTCTGTCTTCTCTGTCTTCTCTGTCTTCTCTGTCTTCTCTGTCTTCTCTGTCTTCTCTGTCTTCTCTGTCTTCTCTGTCTTCTCTGTCTTCTCTGTCTTCTCTGTCTTCTCTGTCTTCTCTGTCTTCTCTGTCTTCTCTGTCTTCTCTGTCTTCTCTGTCTTCTCTGTCTTCTCTGTCTTCTCTGTCTTCTCTGTCTTCTCTGTCTTCTCTGTCTTCTCTGTCTTCTCTGTCTTCTCTGTCTTCTCTGTCTTCTCTGTCTTCTCTGTCTTCTCTGTCTTCTCTATCTTATATG
This sequence comes from Aedes albopictus, assembly GCF_035046485.1. Classification (NCBI taxonomy): domain Eukaryota; kingdom Metazoa; phylum Arthropoda; class Insecta; order Diptera; family Culicidae; genus Aedes; species Aedes albopictus. Next base: position 474,887,154 of record NC_085137.1, on the reverse strand, counting down.
AGTTGAGGCGATATTTTCTGCAATAAACGATACAAATACGAATTCGAATGTTATATTGCGAGTTTACTTTTGTAGTTATGCGATTCAGTTTTGTTTGTATGCGCATAAAAACATGATGAAATCTGTGCATTTTTATGCGAGTTTAGGTTGTCTGGGTATCTTCTCTCTTTTTTGTCTTCTCTGTTCTCTCTGTCTTTGCTGTCTTCTCTGGCTTCTCTGTCTTCTCTGTGTTTTTTTGTCTTTTCTGTTTTTTTCTGTCTCCTCTGGCTTCTCTGCTTTCTCTATCTTCTCTTTCTTCTTTGTCTTCTCTGTCTTCCCTGTTTTCTCTGTCATCTCTTTTTTTCTCTCAAACACTCAAGTTATAATTTTCTACTCTGTATTTACTCTCATCATTGTTGTCGGTGTCTTCTCTATCTTCTCTGTGTTCTTTGTCTTCAGTATTGACTCTAACCTCTCTGTTTTTGTTTTGTCTTTGCTGTTTGCTCTGTCTCCTTTGGTTTATTTTCCTCGCATTTTTTCAATATATGTGTTTTATTGTTTTTAAGTTTATTTAAAACGAAAATAAATCATCTGCCATTTTCATAATGAAAAGCATAACAGTCGACTCACTATATTAAGAACTGTCTGCAACAAACTCGTACTCGAAACAAATCAACCTACTCCTCCCAAGATTCGCGAAACAATGTAATGCCACTTTTCATTTCATTAGGATGACGTAACTTGACATTTTAGATAAAGTGCCAAGGCAGAAGTTGTTTCGTCTCATCCCTGTATCAGACAAACCATTGCATTGGAGCAGCAGCTTCCCATCTGCAGAAAAACGGATCCGAACAGCAGCGCATGGATGGACAAAAAAGTACAAGAAACAAAGTTTATTTCCGGTGCCTCCTCCGCCACAACTATAGTGGGTGGTAGTGTGTTAAAACTTGACAAGGGAAACAAAGTGCAAGGCGTTCATTAATTACATAACATGAAAACAGTGTGAAGAGAGAAATAAATGTTATCCTTGTGTTGCAAATCGTATCCTGCAAATACATATAACAATTTGTTTTAGAAATAATTTAAAGGACCTCGTTTCGTGTGTTGTGCAGTTCTCGACCATCACATTGGAAGTTATGTCCTCTAGAATGACTTTCAGTGTTGGTACAAATAAATAAAACTCGAATGTGACGCCAAATGAAGAGACACGTGAAATAAGTCTTTAAACAGCATCACTCAAATTGAGTTGCTGCATTTTCATGCGCCCTTCTTTCGAATGATGTTATTGAATTACAGAAAACTATTTCGTTCGCAAAACTAACAAAAAGTCCCGTATATCTCTCTTAGCACTCTTTCAACTTACCCTTGTCCAGTGAATAAGACGCACAAGCCGGATCCGAGGGGGATAAAATCCAATAAAAGCTTTCTTCGTATCAACTGTAAGACCTTCCGCACTGGATTCTAATCCTTTTTGCTCGAAGATCTGCTGCTGGCTTCGGTCGGGAGTTATTTGATCCGGTAAATCTTCTTGTCACGACAATCTACTCCATATCGGGTTTCTCCGTATATTTTTTTGTGTGCAGCGAACTTGAATATTTTGTGCAGAAATTTCCCACTTGCACCCCTCCCTGGAGGCTTCTCTCACTTAGCACTTTGTTTCGCACTTTTTTCTTGTTTCAAGTTGCATCTATGATAATTCCCTTGCATAAGAAACACTTGACATTTTTTTTCCTGGTATCTTGGTGCCAGTAGCAATCTTGCACTTTAGAGCAGAAACATAACTCGCTTTGGACGCTGGTGTCGGTGTGTTGGTGTGTGTGATGTCAACTTTTAGCCGATTATGAGCTCTCCACTATTTTCAGCCACTTGCCTTTTTGCCTCTTGGAAACTCACGGCAAAATCATATTTCACCTTTTTTTGCTGTACCACTATTTCTTTCTTTCGGTTACAAAACTCCACCTGGGATTCCTTTGCGTTTTACTTTTCGAGGAAGGACGACGATCACGTACGAACCCAAACTCACTTGCACATGCTTTTCCACTATCTACCTCAGTTTCTTTCAACGACCTTAGAACATAATTTTCGCACTTGACTTGAACTCCCCGCTGCTACTCAGAAACCTACTGACATCGACAACTGCACATATTCCCCACAGCAAACCGACGACGTAATGCACTTTTGCAGTTGCACTATCACACTCTTCCGACCGAGCCCACTACTTCACCCACTTGTACACTGGAATCGATTTCCACTTTAACCTCTTTAAGACTCGGTTGAACTTTTTGCTGCGTATGCCACCAGAATATTCCCGTTTCACTTCACTTTTGGGTAGCTCCACTGGATTCGATTCAGTCACAATTTCACCATCCGACGATAAATCCCTTCAGCAGTAGTGGAAGAAGCTACGCCGGAAGATAAACGTGAGCTTGTATCCTCTAGCTAACTGTGCCCGATGTGACGCGGCAGTGTACCTACGATTAGTTGAGCAACAGGAAGATTATGCTTTCTCCGAGCCGGAAATCTGGTGCTTTCGTTCGCTCACAGAATGAGACTGTGAGGTGTGATCCGGGCTGGTGATGCGTCTGCAAGGATAAGAACATAAAAGATGACATTGTACAAAAGAAGGATTGCGTGGGAGTTATGGGGCAATGTGATTGAGGACACATAGTTGTGAGACTGTGCAAACTAGCAGTAAAAAGAGATTTGATTTACAACAATTTCTAACACAGAACTAATTACAGACTTTTAAGTTGGTTGCTTTGGATTCTCTCAGAATCCTGGACAGGATTCTCTCAGAATCCTGAGCAGGATTCTCTCAGAATCCTGAGCAGGATTCTCTCAGAATCCTGAGCAGGATTCTCTCAGAATCCTGAGCAGGATTCTCTCAGAATCCTGAGCAGGATTCCGAGAGAATCCTGCTCAGGATTCCGAGAGAATCCTACTCAGGATTCCGAGAGAATCCTGCTCAGGATTCCGAGACAATCCTGCTCAGGATTCCGAGAGAATCCTGCTCAGGATTCCGAGAGAATCCTGCTCAGGATTCCGAGAGAATCCTGCTCAGGATTCCGAGAGAATCCTGCTCAGGATTCCGAGAGAATCCTGCTCCGGATTTCGAGAGAATCCTGCCCAGGATTCCGAGAGAATCCTGCTCAGGACTCCGAGAGAATCCTGCTCAGGATTCTGAAAGAATCCTGCTCAGGATTCTGAGAGAATCCTGCTCAGGATTTCGAGAGAATCCTGAGCAGGATTTTCTCAGAATCCTGAGCAGGATTTTCTCAGAATCCTGAGCAGGATTTTCTAAGAATCCTGAGCAGGATTCTGTCAGAATCCTGAGCAGGATTCTCTCGGAACCCTGAGCAGGATTCTCTCGGAATCCTGAGCAGGATTCTCTCGGAATCCTGAGCAGGATTCTCTCGGAATCCTGAGCAGGATTCTCTCGGAATCCTGAGCAGGATTCTCTCGGAATCCTGAGCAGGATTCTCTCGGAATCCTGAGCAGGATTCTCTCGGAATCCTGAACAGGATTCTCTCGGAATCCTGAGCAGGATTCTCCCGGAATCCTGAGCAGGATTATCTCGGAATCCTGAGCAGGATTATCTCGGAATCCTGAGCAGGATTCTCTCGGAATCTTGAGCAGGATTCTATCAGAATCCCGAGCAGGATTCTCTCGGAATCCTGAGCAGGATTCTCTCAGAATCCTGGGCAGGATTCTCTCAGAATCCTGAGCAGGATTCTCTCAGAATCCTAAGCAGGATTCTCTCAGAATCCTGAGCAGGATTCTCTCAGAATCCTGAGCAGGATTCTCTCAGAATCCTGAGCAGGATTCTCTCAGAATCCTGAGCAGGATTCTCTCAGAATCCTGAGCAGGATTCTCTCAGAATCCTGAGCAGGATTCTCTCAGAATCCTGAGCAGGATTCTCTCAGAATCCTGGGTTGGGTCTGGAATAAATGAAGAAAATAACTCCTCGATACCTGCAGTAGCAGTGCTTAGTATTGTGCTGATATTTAGACATTAAAATTCAAAGCATATCCCCGCGTTCGCTTCCATACACAGTACAGTGACCCCACACCGATGAATCACCTTAACTTTTGTACACTATTTATGAATCACCATGTTGATCAAATGGAGTGATCCATAAACTGTGGTCATTTTTTCCGATTCATAAATTGTGGGGTCACTGTACCTACATGACAGCTTGCTACAAAGTGTTCACGCACGGTTACCTTCGCCGCCACATGGACGACGCGGTTGTGTCGTTGTTCGTTTGGACAGGGCTTCGACTGCTGCTTTGCCATGTGAACGAACGGTAACTGTTACTGGTGTACCTAGCAGGATTCTCTTGGAATCCTGAGCAGGATTCTCTCAGAATCCTGAGCAGGATTCTCTCGGAATCCTGAGCAGGATTCTCTCGGAATCCTGAGCAGGATTCTCTCAGAATCCTGAGCAGGATTCTCTCAGCAGGATTCTCTCAGAATCCTGAGCAGGATTCTCTCAGAATCCTGAGCAGGAATCTCTCAGAATCCTGAGCAGGATTCTCTCAGAATCATGAGCAGGATTCTCTCAGAATCCTGAGCAGGATTCTCTCAGAATCCTGAGCAGGATTCTCTCAGAATCCTGAGCAGGATTCTCTCAGAATCCTGAGCAGGATTCTCTCAGAATCCTGAGCAGGATTTTCTCAGAATCCTGAGCAGGATTCTCTCAGAATCCTGAGCAGGATTCTCTCAGAATCCTGAGCAGGATTCTGTCAAAATATCGAGCAGGATTCTCTCAGAATCCCGAGCAGGATACTTTCAAAATGCCGAGCAGGATTCTCTCAGCATCCTGAGCAGGATTCTCTCAGAATCCTGAGCAGGATTCTTTCAGAATCCTGAGCAGGATTCTCTCAGAATCCTGAGCAGGATTCTCTCAGAATCCTGAGCAAGATTCTCTCAGAATCCTGAGCAGGATTCTCCCAGAATCCTGAGCAGGATTCTCCCAGAATCCCGAGCAGGATTCTCCCAGAATCCTGAGCATGATTCTCCCACAATCCTGAGCAGGATTCTCCCACAATCCTGAGCAGGATTCTCCCACAATCCTGAGCAGGATTCTCCCACAATCCTGAGCAGGATTCTCCCACAATCCTGAGCAGGATTCTCCCCGAATCCTGAGCAGGATTCTCCCCGAATCCTGAGCAGGATTCTCCCCGAATCCTGAGCAGGATTCTCCCCGAATCCTGAGCAGGATTCTCCCCGAATCCTGAGCAGGATTCTCCCCGAATCCTGAGCAGGATTCTCCCCGAATCCTGAGCAGGATTCTCCCCGAATCCTGAGCAGGATTCTCCCCGAATCCTGAGCAGGATTCTCCCCGAATCCTGAGCAGGATTCTCCCCGAATCCTGAGCAGGATTCTCCCCGAATCCTGAGCAGGATTCTCCCCGAATCCTGAGCAGGATTCTCCCCGAATCCTGAGCAGGATTCTCCCCGAATCCTGAGCAGGATTCTCCCCGAATCCTGAGCAGGATTCTCCCCGAATCCTGAGCAGGATTCTCCCCGAATCCTGAGCAGGATTCTCCCCGAATCCTGAGCAGGATTCTCTCCGAATCCTGAGCAGGATTCTCCCCGAATCCTGAGCAGGATTCTCCCCGAATCCTGAGCAGGATTCTCCCTGAATCCTGAGCAGGATTCTCCCCGAATCCTGAGCAGGATTCTCCCCGAATCCTGAGCAGGATTCTCCCCGAATCCTGAGCAGGATTCTCCCCGAATCCTGAGCAGGATTCTCCCCGAATCCTGAGCAGGATTCTCCCCGAATCCTGAGCAGGATTCTCCCCGAATCCTGAGCAGGATTCTCTCCGAATCCTGAGCAGGATTCTCCCCGAATCCTGAGCAGGATTCTCCCCGAATCCTGAGCAGGATTCTCCCAGATTCCTGAGCAGGATTCTCCCCGAATCCTGAGCAGGATTCTCCCCGAATCCTGAGCAGGATTCTCCCCGAATCCTGAGCAGGATTCTCCCCGAATCCTGAGCAGGATTCTCTCGGAATCCTGAGCAGGATTCTCTCGGAATCCTGAGCAGGATTCTCCCCGAATCCTGAGCAGGATTCTCCCCGAATCCTGAGCAGGATTCTCCCCGAATCCTGAGCAGGATTCTCCCTGAATCCTGAGCAGGATTCTCCCCGAATCCTGAGCAGGATTCTCCCCGAATCCTGAGCAGGATTCTCCCCGAATCCTGAGCAGGATTCTCCCCGAATCCTGAGCAGGATTCTCCCCGAATCCTGAGCAGGATTCTCCCCGAATCCTGAGCAGGATTCTCCCCGAATCCTGAGCAGGATTCTCCCCGAATCCTGAGCAGGATTCTCCCCGAATCCTGAGCAGGATTCTCCCCGAATCCTGAGCAGGATTCTCCCCGAATCCTGAGCAGGATTCTCCCCGAATCCTGAGCAGGATTCTCCCCGAATCCTGAGCAGGATTCTCCCCGAATCCTGAGCAGGATTCTCCCCGAATCCTGAGCAGGATTCTCCCCGAATCCTGAACAGGATTCTCCCCGAATCCTGAACAGGATTCTCCCCGAATCCTGAGCAGGACTCTCCCCGAATCCTGAGCAGGATTCTCCCCGAATCCTGAGCAGGATTCTCCCCGAATCCTGAGCAGGATTCTCCCCGAATCCTGAGCAGGATTCTCCCCGAATCCTGAGCAGGATTCTCCCCGAATCCTGAGCAGGATTCTCCCTGAATCCTGAACAGGATTCTCCCCGAATCCTGAGCAGGATTCTCCCCGAATCCTGAGCAGGATTCTCCCAGAATCCTGAGCAGGATTCTCCCAGAATCCTGAGCAGGATTCTCCCTGAATCCTGAGCAGGATTCTCCCAGAATCCTGAGCAGGATTCTCCCAGAATCCTGAGCAGGATTCTCCCAGAATCCTGAGCAGGATTCTCCCAGAATCCTGAGCAGGATTCTCCCAGAATCCTGAGCAGGATTCTCCCAGAATCCTGAGCAGGATTCTCCCAGAATCCTGAGCAGGATTCTCCCAGAATCCTGAGCAGGATTCTCCCAGAATCCTGAGCAGGATTCTCCCAGAATCCTGAGCAGGATTCTCCCAGAATCCTGAGCAGGATTCTCCCAGAATCCTGAGCAGGATTCTCCCAGATTCCTGAGCAGGATTCTCCCAGAATCCTGAGCAGGATTCTCCCAGAATCCTGAGCAGGATTCTCCCAGAATCCTGAGCAGGATTCTCCCAGAATCCTGAGCAGGATTCTCCCAGAATCCTGAGCGGGATTCCCCCAGAATCCTGAGCAGGATTCTCCCAGAATTCTGAGCAGGATTCTCCCAGAATTCTGAGCAGGATTCTCCCAGATTCCTGAGCAGAATTCTCCCAGAATCCTGAGCAGGATTCTCCCAGAATCCTGAGCAGGATTCTCCCAGAACCCTTAGCAGGATTCTCCCAGAAAATTTAATTTGATTTGCACGGTCGTACCACCAGAGGCGTTAGTGTTAGTTCGCTTTGAGGTTTGCTAATGTACACGTTGCTTAATGATTTTAATGATTTTCGTCTGAGAGTTACGCCTGATCGTCTATGATTTTGTAATCGACAATTACAAATGTTGGATTGTTCATACCAATAATGAATACATATGTTTAGGGGAAGGACTAGCATGTAGCTTTTAAAATAATGCTAGTTCAAAATTGCGGTGTCACCATCGCACCGGTAGGTGGCTTGTGACAGTTACAGTATGGTTTCCGCGTATAAAACACCTCCCTGTAGTGAAATTATCTAAAGCCAAACATCCACATTGGAATATAGGTACTACACCACCTACTCGGTTACTGTTACCGTTTGTTCATAACATGGCAAAGCAGCAGTCGAAGCCCAGTCCAAACGAACAACGACACAACCGCGTCGTCCATGTGGCGGTGAAGGTAACCGTGCGTGAACACTTTGTAGCAAGCTGTTGGTACTGTGTATGGAAGCGAACGCGTGGATATGCTTTGAATATTAATGTCTAAATATCAGCACAATGCTAAGCACTGCTTGCTACTGCAGGTATGGAGGAGTTATTTTCTTCATTTATTCCAGACCCAAGCCATACAAACGATTTAATATGAAACGCATAAAATCATAAAAGGAACTGGCAAATGGATTTGGCACATTCACTGGATATGGAATTGATGTGTCGGGTGCAAAGATTTTGAATGTGAAACCCGTGGATGGTGTTTCCTTAAGTGACTAGCAATCCGCAGAAGTAGTGATCACCAAAATAACACTAGCGTTCGTGGCCTTTTTTAGGTTCTGTTTTGGCAATATATAAGTGTATGAAGATACGAATCTTGCTGGGTCCTGTACGTGTAGTATTCGTCAATGGTAAGTTATAATCAACAGAATAAGATTTTATTGTCCCGGAGATTCTTCATCGTTTTATTCATTATAGTACGACATACCAACTCTCCAGTTGGGGTTTCCAGTTAGCCTAGTGGTTAAGGCTATGGATCGCCAATCCGGAGATGACGGGTTCGATTTCCCGTTCCGGTCGGGAAAGTTTTCTCGACTCCCTGGGCATAATGTATCATTGTACTTGCCTCACAATACATATACAAATTCATGCAATGGCAGACAAAGAAATCCCTTCAATTAATAACTGCAGAAGTGCTCAAAGAACACTAAGTTGAAGCGAGGCAGGCCAAGTCCTAGTGGGGACGTAGAGCCACAAAGAAGAAGAAGAAGAAGAAGAACATACCAACTTAGACCTGTTTCTCAACTTTTGGTTTTTCAACTGGCAGATTTTTTTTGTCAACTCACCACTTTCTTACTACGATAAGCTATTGTTTACCGTAGTTTGAAAATAAATTACTATCAAGAATCATAATTATCAAATCACATTTTTGTAGAACTAAACCTTCCTCATAAAATAGTGGTTGGCTTTTGTCTAACCAAAGTATGTCCTTTGTTGTGCTTTGTCGCTCGTTATATTACCACGAAGAAAAGTTTCACATTATCATGGTCATAATTAGCATGCTTAAATACACAAACAACATGTTCGCCTGTCTCCATACCGACACATTGTATGCATGCTAAGCAGCCAACATGCGAGAAAAAATATGACCATGGCGCGACGCGGCGGAAAGTCCTGAAAAGCTGAAAACATGCGAGATGTTTCAGCAGCTAGCCTGCATGTTCAGCGTATATGGTGTCGGTGTGGTGGTGTCAGCGGTGGTGGCGACGTAGCGCCATATAATGTGGAAATGAAATTAAATTTTACTGCAGCACCGCTTCTCACTTTAGTTGGAGTTTTTTTTCTTCTCCGAGCAAGATGGCGTTTCCGTTTTGAAATGGAACCCCGATGTTATATTCCGAATAAGGATCATTTGGCGCTCGGTGGCACCCGTCAGCTCTTTTGAGAGGCGAGAAATGGATGGGTATTATACGTACTTATGGTATAATATGAATAAATTTCCTCTTTTTGAAGAAAGCTTTCACCCTATGCAAACGCAAACTCAACCTACGCACGATTGCGGTAAGGTGGGCGACAGCAGCCATCATGGTAATCGGAAAGCTTTTGACTGCGGGATAACTTTTGGTTAATTCAATTCACTGATTTGGCTTGCGAATGGAATGTAATGATAATGCTTCCCATGTAAATGTTTCAAATACAATTTTCGGGCGTTTGTCTGGTGAAGCCTTTGGGCAAACTAGAGTCACATTTCCGCGCGCTTCCGTAACAGAACAGTCAACCAAGGTAGGAATTTAACCCTCCATCAGTCGCATCAAAAAAAGTTACACGAGCGGTCGCGTCGTGTACTCAGTACACGGCAAACGCTTTCAATTATGGTTTATATGCTTTACTAAATACAATGTTGGTGTCTTCGGCAAAAATGTCCAACTGGATAATGCGCGTCTGATAGTGGACATGTGGAACCGGTCAACACGATCTGGTCCTGCCCCGGGTGTCGGAATGGCCCTCGCGGGAACCTGGTTCGTGGACATTTCAGTTATGGCACCAAAACTAGGCATGCGACAGCTCTATCTCCGTGATTTTTCATGTACATCATCTTAGTAACCATGAAAATGACCAGTGACCTCCCTGGCTAACCCGTGGCCACCGGAATGTGCCCTGGAGGAACCTGTTTCGAGGACATTTTGACCATGACACCAAAACAAGGCATATGACGGCTCTATCTTCATGATTTTTCATATCCATCATCTTAGTAACCATGAAAATGACCAGTGACCTCCCTGGCTAACCCGTGGCCACCGGAATGTGCCCTGGAGGAACCTGTTTCGAGGACATTATGACCATGACACTGAAACTGGGCATGCGACGGCTCTATCTTCATGATTTTCCATATCCATTATTTTAGTAACCATGAAAATGACCAGTGACCTCCTTGACCAACCCGTGGCCACCGGAATGTGCCCTGGAGGAACCTGTTTCGAGGACATTTTGACCATGACACCAAAACAAGGCATGCGACGGCTCTATCTTCATGATTTTTCATATCCATCATCTTAGTAACCATGAAAATGACCAGTGACCTCCCTGGCTAACCCGTGGCCACCGGAATGTGCCCTGGAGGAACATGTTTCGAGGACATTGCGACCATGACACCAAAACTAGGCTTGCAACGGTTCTATCTTCGTGATTTTCCAAATCATTTTTTTTAGTTACAGTCGAACCTCCATGAGTCGATGTTCCTTGACTCGATATCGACTCATGGAGGTAATTTTTTCCATACTGAAAAATAATTTCTGGGTTACTATGATGGTCCCCCCAAAAAACTTCCCAAAGGATTTTTGTTCCACTACTCGATATTTCCTTGAGTCGATGGTCCCCTCAATATCGACTCATGGAGGTTTTACTGTACAATGAAAATGACCAGTGACCTGCCTGGCCAACCCGTGGCCACCGGAATGTGCCCTGGAGGAACCTGTTTCGAGGACATTTTGACCATGAAACCAAAACTAGGCATGCGACGGCTCTATCTTCATGATTTTCATATCAATTATTTTAGTAACCATGAAAATGACCAGTGACCACCCTGGCCAACCCGTGGCCACCGGAATGTGCTCTGGAGGAACCTGTTTCGAGGGCATTTTGACCATGACACCAAAACTAGGCTTGCGACGGCTCTATCTTCATGATTTTCATATCAATTATTTTAGTAACCATGAAAATAACCAGTGACCTCCCTGGCCAACCCGTGGCCACCGGAATGTGCCCTGGAGGAACCTGTTTCGAGGACATTTTGACCATGACACCAAAACAAGGCATGCGACGGCTCTATCTTCATGATTTTTCATATCCATCATCTTAGTAACCATGAAAATGACCAGTGACCTCCCTGGCTAACCCGTGGCCACCGGAATGTGCCCTGGAGGAACATGTTTCGAGGACATTATGACCATGACACCAAAACAAGGCATGCGACAGCTCTATCTTCATGATTTTCCATATCCATTACACACCTTAAAAACTCGCCAATTGTTGCACATCTCATTAGCAAAGCATGGAGTCTGCAACAATTAGCAAGTTTTCAAGGTGTGCAATAATTGACGATTCACCCTAAGTAACCGTGAAAAAGACCAGCGCTCACGTTTCCTACTCTATATGAGGGTGGTCATGCATATAATTTTCGCTTATAGCATGGTGAATCCGTTAATTTGATACCTATTTCCCACCCAAAAGCGTTTATTGTATTGCATAAAAATATGTTCAATCTTGTTTTGTAATTTTCGAATAGAAAGAAATAAAAATTTTTTTTTTTGCTTCACGGAGCCGAAATTTTTTGTTTTGTGGTTTTGCTTACCAACTGATTTTTATACAGTCATTTCTCGGTATAACGTAGCCTCGATATTACGTAACTCAATATAACGTAACTTTTACCTCGATATAATGTAACTTTTTTATGGTTCCAATGTTTTGCAATTTGAATAATAAGCGTGATTCACGGAATGGACTTTATGATATTACGCTCCTCCTGGAACCAAGTCTGCTAGCCAGTTTAGCGTTATACGAACAATTTCGCAGTTATATGATAGTTTTCGGTGTCAGCAATTTTGTTTAGCTGCTAACTGCAACATGTTTACGTTTCACTTAACGAAAGAAGTTGAGTAACTGCAACGCCTGACAGATGTCATCAAGCCATCAATTGACGTAAAATGAACGTGAACTTCATGTGACTGTTCATAGGCCAGAGAAATTTATTCACCTAGCGTGAATGAGGATAAAGCATCAGTTACTTTTGCATTTTATTATATGAAGATCCAGCTTTTACGCTTCGTTTAATTCATTAAATTCCTCCAGCCTATTAGGGCAAACATGGCACATCATTTTGACGTTTGGCGGTGCGATAACTCCAAGTTTGTTGAACTTACCGGATTTACAGGTAAGAAGCATTGCAGTTAAACCGTTTGCACCGACCGAACGTCTACTGTACTTATTCTTGACATATCATTCCTACTGAAACATAGCCTTCAAACTCCAAAAGACATGACAGTAGACAGCAGTGGAAGCAAATTCGGTTTCATGCGATACTGCGAGTTATAACGCCGGGGCAAGTACGCCTTGTCTTAGAAGAACCCTGCACAAAATCGCTTAAGAAATTCTTTGATAAATCCCTAGAGAAATTTCTTGATAAATTTCTGGCGAAATTTCGTGGTATATCCCCCGGATGAATTTCCACCGAAATATGCAAAGGTATTCTTGGTATAATTCCTAAGAGAATGCATGAAATAATCACATGAAGAATTTATGTAGAAAACCAACGGGAATTTCTGAAGGGATTCAAAGCAAACTTCTAGAGGAATCACAGCGAAAATCTATGGAAAAGGCGAAATTCCTGAAGGAATCATTAAAAGAAGTGCTTTAAAAGAAAATAAGGCATCCCTGGATTAATTTAGCAGCGTTTCCTGGAACCAGCAATCTTTGATTGAATCTCTTAAAAAATTCCTGGTGGTTTTTTGCCGAAATCCTAGCATGAGTTTTCGGAAGAATTGCCGGTGAAATCCTTGGAAAAAAATTACTTATGAGATGTGCAACAATTAGCGAGTTTTTAAGGTGTGTAACAATTGGCGATTTACCCTAGATGATGGATATATAACATCAAAAAGATAGAGCAATTGCATGCCTTGTTTTGGCGCCTTGGTCAAAATTGTTCTCAAAACTGGTTGCTTCAAGGCAAAGTCCAGTAGCCACAGGATGGCCAGGGAGGTCACTGATCCTTTTCATGGTTACTAAGATGATGGATATGGAAAATCAGGAAGATAGAGCCGTCGCATGCCTAGTTTTGGCTGTCAAAGCCAAAATGTCCACAAAACTGGTTCCTCCAGGGCACATTCTGGTGGCCACGGTTTGGCCAGGGAGGTCACTGGTCATTTTCATGGTTACTAAGATAATGGATATGAAAAATTATAAAGATTGAGCCGTCGCATGCCTAGTTTTGGTGTCATGGTCAAAATGTCCTCGGAACAGGTTCCTCCAGGGCACATTCCGTTGGCCACGGGTTGGCCAGGGAGGTCACTGGTCATTTTCATGGTTACTAAGATAATGGATATGGAAAATCATGAAGATTGAGCCGTCGCATGCCTTGTTTTGGTGTCATGGTCAAAATGTCCTCGAATCAGGTTCCTCCAGGGCACATTCCGGTGGCCACGGGTTAGCCAGGGAGGTCACTGGTCATTTTCATGGTTACTAAAATAATGGATATGGAAAATCATGAAGATAGAGCCGTCGCATGCCCAGTTTCAGTCTCATGGTCATAATGTCCTCGAAACAGGTTCCTTCAGGGCACATTCCGGTGGCCACGGGTTGGTCAGGGAGGTCACTGGTTATTTTCATGGTTACTAAAATAATGGATATGGAAAATCATGAAGATAGAGCCGTCGCATGCCCAGTTTCAGTCTCATGGTCAAAATGTCCTCAAAACAGGTTCCTCCAGGGCACATTCCGGTGGCCACGGGTTGGTCAGGGAGGTCACTGGTCATTTTCATGGTTACTAAGATGATGTACATGAAAAATCACGGAGATAGAGCTGTCGCATGCCTAGTTTTGGTGCCATAACTGAAATGTCCACGAACCAGGTTCCCGCGAGGGCCATTCCGACACCCGGGGCAGGACCAGATCGTGTTGACCGGTTCCACATGTCCACTATCAGACGCGCATTTTCCAGTTGGACATTTTTGCCGAAGACACCAACATTGTATCTAGTCAAGCATATAAACCATAATTGAAAACGTTTGCCGTGTACTGAGTACACGACGCGACCGCTCGTGTAACGGTCTGGTTCAAAAAAAAGTTACACCAGCGGTCGCGCCGGTGTACTGAGTACACATTTAAAATGTGAGGTTAGAATTACGTATTTTTCGAGTACTTTCCGTGCATTTTTTCATTTTTTTTCTGCCTTACTAACAAGAAGAAGAGTGGATCTTGGAATAGGACCAACACCCGGTTCAATTTGGTGCGAATTTCGATTATTTTTTTGCATTTTTCTGAGACGCGTGTACTCAGTACACGCAAGCGACTGATGGTGGGTTAATCGAATCAAATACTGTTTTTTTTTTAATTTAAATTATTTGTTCGCATCTTATGCATCCATGTATAAGGTATGCACACAGCAAAATCTTGTGAAAACCGTGAATGTTTAAAAAAGCAGGTAGTATTCGTCATGAATGTAGGTTTTTCCCAGCTTAACTCCCGACAGCGATAGGCTTGGTCAGGTTCATCCACCCACCGAAGTACCAAAACCCACCACGAGATGGACGGTTACCATTCTTGGGCGGCCATGAGGGGTGGCGTAATGGGACCATTAAGAAATAACAAATGGGAGGAGGGGGTAATGACCTGAGTAAGAGGTCATGGACCTCCAAGCGCTCGACGACTCCATGACTGAGGTTGACTTACAAAAAGTTCGTCGAGCAAGACAGTTTAGAAAAGCTAGAGACAAGTTGGAGAAAGAAATTGGAGAAGTGAAAGTTTAAGGAAGTGCAAGTGGAAAGAAGTTTGGTGAAGTGGATATCAGGTAACTGCTAGAACCACCAATATAGGACTGATAGTAATGCCTTCCCCCTCCCCCATCCCAGAGCCCCGCCGTTTTTTAGTTCAAGAACCCCGTGAAGTGCCCTACGAAATCCGAGTGTCAAAAGTCCTTCCGGCAAAAAATCGAAGACCGATCCACTACGACATCGGTAAGGACCCGGACAAGTAGCTGGCCAGAATACGGAGCCGCGCGAGTCCCAAGCCACCCCCGGGAACCGTGGAGAGGGAGCCGAGGATCCACGCCCGCACGTGAGTCGCCGTTGGAGACGAGGAAGGAGAGGTGATGGAGCAGAAGAAGAAGGGGGCCCGCAATAGAAAAGGTCAGATAGAAAGTGGGAGTAGAAAGTGCCAGGAATAGCCTAGGAATAAAGCGTTGAAGTTGAAGCAATAAACTGGTGTAGAAAGTGTAAAAGTGCTGTGGTTTTCCTCCATTTTGTAAGGAAGTTACCTGCCCGCGAGTTAATTGTATAGTGAACGTGCCGACCCTGAGGCCATTGAGTCGGGGAGTCTCTGTAGTACTGCCGACTGACTACCCAATACTTACAATCTAGCCACCGCATTTTGGATGAAAATTTAATAATTTTTAAAAAATAGTGACAACCTATGGCGCAAATGAAAGCTTATTGTGTAAGGAATCGAAAAATATTTACTTCAGAAGATATTTTGACATTGTGTTTAAAATAGAGTCAAGAGAACAAGAAGTCCTAGAAAAGTTTATGCACAAACGTGCGGAAAATCTGACAGTGTACATTAAAACGATCGTACCCGCAGACTTTAGTTATAGCTTTCAAGAATTCGGTTCTATACATAATTACACCGTGGAAAGGCTGCAGATTAACTTAAGACCAAGAAATAATCGAAGTTTGGCAAGAAATACATAGTTTGATCAACAATTTGAATTTGTGGTTTGAAAACCCGAGCTTTCAAAAATACATGTACATCATATCATCTTTTTTACTACGGGGAATGTCGGGAAAAGTGGCTGGCTGGCATCCCTTATTCAAAAGCTTAGATATTGTGTATTGATTTGGATTGATTTTTGTGCCCTGCTTATGGCGGAGAATCCTTGCGTTTGTATGCAGAATACTATGTGAAAATTGTACCGCATTTTTCAAAAAAAAAAAATAAATCTCATACACCTCAAAGCTCACACCAATTGAAACATATTGAGTAACCAAAAAATCAAAAAATGTCAAGAAAGGCAGCTTTCATCAAAAAATAAGATTGATTTTGACACAAAGGTGGTAAAAATTTCTTGGCAAGCGATTGAAGGTACTGTGCAAAACTTTACGGAAGGACTCAAGCGTAAAGCTCGAGATGACGGATATAATAATTCAAATTAACAATGTCTTGATGTTGATTTAAAGTAAATTATTGCTTTTTTACGATGAATTGCTTTTGGTTTGGGAATAAGTTAGAATGATTTATCACTGCTTAATTTTCTTTGGCTAGATTTTGCTATGCGCATGCCTTATGTTATGGTTTGGCACTATTTAACTTTGGCTTTAAGCTTTCTTGAGCATAAGTCATAGGATCTACATCAATAACTCGTGTGCTTGAATAAAATTCATGCCTCAGCCTCATGCAACTATGTGATTTGAAATAGTGAGTTCAATGTTTGTTAGGGACTTTGGGAATATTCATTAGAGTGGGTCAACGTTGTATGGAAAAAAATAAAATTTGATCACATCAACCCGGAACGAAGCTTTTTCAAACTCTATTAGCATCCAAAACAACTGTGGAAAATTTTGGGAGCGATTGGTTGCGTCCCCGTATTCCATATTGTAATTGAAATTTGTATAGTATGGAAAAACTTACGTTTTAGCATTTTTCTTATGCTATTGAGATTTTATTTATTTTTCAATTATTTACGTAATATCATCATGAAAAAAAATAGCAAATATTATATTCTTCAAACAAGGTGTTTAAAGCACGCAATGGAAACATACGTGACTGATAAGTGTCGACCCCAAGCGATCTTTTGAAAGTAAAGGAGAAGAAACAAATAATTGTTCGGGTATGTTGATAAAACTAAAGTAACAGCAACAATATGTTTACATAATCTGTTCATAATTTATATTTCCCTCGAGTGACGCCGTAACGACATTCGTTTATAATCCAGGGTCTAATATGTATCTCAATTCATGCCATAACTTCTTTCATTTCTTAGGCCACCTAAAACAACTTTAAGTTAAGTTAACAATTTTCGCGGCGCGGCGGCCGTCCTGGCACAACATAGAGCAAATGAAGCAACCAGATGTCACCTTATCATACGCACAACTTATCGCTTGTTTAATTTTTTTTATTCACTATTTCTACTAGTATGGTACCCCGGGGGCTACAGCTATAATTTTTTTAATTATTTATTTTTAAACTAACATTCTTCAAGGAAAACATAGGTTTCACACCTACGGATACTTTGTTTTGTTATTATTTGGACCATATGAGAGACCATATGGTATTGTTGATAATATGTAATTTTCAATTCAATAAGTGGGATTTTCGTCGTTTTAAAATAGATTTGTTACACGCAACTAGAGATTGGCAGATTATAATACAATGCGGTATGAAACATATACAAATATTGTATTAGGGCCTTGCAAATACAAAAATTGGTAGGTGGCAGTATACCAAAAATTGTATTGGTTTCCTAGAATCTGGGAAAGGAAAATTTCGCATGTGTGCGTGTGCTCTGTCGCACTGGTTTCTCATTATTCGTTCTATTTTTAGACTGATCATGGCAGCAGCGCCGGTATCAGATACCAATACATGTTTAAAAAGAAATATGGGTGGCGGCAGGAATCGAACCGAGACACTATCATGATGATACACAGTATCCTGCGCTCTAACCAGCACGGCTATAATTGCATATGAATAGACCAGAGGCCGAAAGCCATCATCATCAACACAAACGTGGCTTGGTGATGGAAGTGATACAGTCGCCACACTGCACAATGGGTCCAGAGCCGTATTTGCGAAGACAAAACTGTTTAAGCTTAAGCTTTAAGTTTTTAGACACATATTGTGTTTTAGAAAGTTTATTTTCAATTGTTGACCCTATTCCCCATTATTGTTATGTTGGGGTGGTTCGTCTGGTTAAACCACGGGGATGGTACGGTGATCTGATTTTGCTGCCGCTTATCATGCGCAGCTACAGCTCACTAATACAAACATTCACTCAATACAGCAGCGGGAGAAAATAAGGTAAAACGCACTTTGGCGAAAAAAGGTTGCGAAAACAGGTGCTGTGTGTCTTTTTACAAACAATTCCCACTTTCTGTACGAACTTTACCTAAACATTTACACTCTCAAATTGAAAATTATCAAATAATGCCGCTATAATATTGTCGAAGACACCAACTCTTTAAGTAATCAGGATCGTGAGATATTTGGTATAAACATTTCATCAGTGTTACTTCTGTTTGTCTCTGGTATTACAGATATCACAGACAGCAAGACGTAACACTGGCGAAATTTCCATACCGTACATCTTAGCACCATGATTACTTAAATATTTGGTATACTTGGCAAAGTTGTTAGGCCAGCCAAGGTCTTACTGGTGATGGGCCGTTTGATTCAAAATTCCATCACTAGGTAGCGCTGACGATAAATTAATTTTTATATTCCATATATCTCAGAACTCTGATTACTTAGAAAGTTGGTGTCTTCGGCAATGTTGTTTGGTTTATTAAGGTCTTTCAGTTGATTAGCTGATTGGTTCAAGATCCTGCCAGTAGACGGCGCTAGTTGCAAATTAGTAGAAGCATGTATCTTTTACTTATTATCTCGAATATATTCAGCAACCTGTAACTTTCTATAATGTGTAGGGAATATTCTCAAATTTTATATGCTAGTTGCACAACTAATTAGCTACAAATGGTACAAATTTGAGCTCGATTGGATAGTTTTACATGAAATTGGAGCGACTCTAGTAAGTGAGTGTTCTTCGTTAAACTGCTATATCTCTGGATTAAGTGAACCGAATGAAATGAAATTTTGCACATTTATGACTAATATATAGCTCTTTGAAAAACCTTTGACTTGACTTAAATATGTTCAAAGAAAACTAAATTACAGCTTTTTGATTGCTTTACGAAAAAAAAAACATTAATTTCCATAATTTTGCAAATGTGTAACTAGCGCTTCTTTGTGGCGAAATTTCGAAACAAGTGGACCATTAACTGTCCTACCAAACAACATTGTCAAAGACACCAACTTTGTAAGTGACCAGAGTTCTGAGATATATTAAATTTAAAATTTGCTTGACCTTCAGCGCCGCCTAGTGGTATATACAAAAGCATGCTAAGTTTTAAAAATTGCCTAAAACATTTTTAGCAAGTTGTATCCTTTTATAAAGTCCACCAAAACTTTTCAAATTTTGATTACTTGTTCCTCAACGAGTTTGATTTAATTGGTGCAAATTTGGGCTTGATTGATTATTTAACTCTACACGAAATTAGAGCCCTTCTATCTATATCTATTTTTTGACTTTCGTTTATCAAATTACTACACCTTAGGACTAAGCGAACGGAACTAAATTAAATTTTGAAAGTTTATGACTAATGTATTGGTCTTCATGTATTGTTGGACTCGACTAAAATATGACCAAAGGCAAAAAAAAGTTGCAATTTATTGAAAACTTTTCGAAAAGTTCCTATGATTCGTATGTTTTTTTTTTGCAAATTTGCTATATCTTTGTAAATCATTTTGATATTGTATAGAGAATAATTAATCAGCAGATTTTTGGATAAGCCACACTTGATTGACCGTACTCATTTCACAATAATGAAAAAAAAAAGAAATGACAGAACTTGGCAGAAACAGTTTTGTCTTCATAAATACGACTCTAGACCCATTGTGCACTGAAAAGCCCGCATTCGGCAGTGTGCTGTTTACAAGTGGAAAATTTCATGTAGACAATAGGACGCGAAGCTCAGCAGCGAAGCGAAAGTTATTATTAGACGCAACCCGGTTCAACTTCTCGGGTTTGAATGGAGGTCTTTGTGTGTAGTGGTATGGAAGCTATGGAACCGTGTGGCGCATCTTAATACAACGAATGGACTATGATTTATCACATTTTCTGTACGTTTTTAATACATAAATTGGTAGAAAAGGCATATCTCAATTTTTGGTAGCTTTTCTTGTTTTGCGTGTATTCTTGAAATACTTTTTCGTTTTCAGGATAATATTTATAGTTCTTGCAAAAGATGTTAAGAGGAAATGCTGTATTTGATATCTATTTATTACTTTTGGTCTTACTTCTCCCAGTGCATTTTGCTATCTGGGGCAAGTGAAAACTATAAGAATAAACAAAAATAATTTCATAGATTGATCTCGCCTTGTCCAGCCTAAGGCGAAACTAATACGTCACGGCGTGTGTATGGGAAAGGTTTATAACAAAAAATTGGGCATCGCCAAATTTTTCGCTATTCAAAAATAGAGGCTTCCAGCTTTTATTTGCACGGTCCCTCAAAAAAATCCACCGAGGGATCTCGAACAACTTTTTCAGAATACTGTTTTTCCCCATACAAAATGAACGGTTCCAAATTAATCCCTATTTCTACTTAACAAACATACCCAATTTTTGTATGAAAAAGTTCCCCCGATGGAATATTTCGAATGAATGAAAGCTAGTAGCGTCAACTTTCGCGTAACGTAAAAATTAGCGATGCTTATTTTTTTGTAATAAATTTCTTCTACCAGACACACCGTGACGTAAGTCAAAACAAAATTGCGCCTACTGTTGAATTATACCTGATTACCTCAATTTAGATGATGAAGTTTTTGTTTAAAACATTAAAACCTTGGTTTAAAAGTTTTTTTTTCGAAAGCATGTATTTTTCATGTTGGTTTGGTTTCAATTGGTCATGAAAAATGAAAATAGGAAAACGGCCTTTTAAAATATCATGATTTAAAAAATTAGTATTCAATGATCGTAAGATTATGTAAAGGAGAAGATGTTACTTAAAAAGACTCGTATTCCTAGATTTCCTATTGGCAAGATTCATCAACAATGTAATATGAAGAGCAAGTTTCGAAATCTATTGTCACGTCACTTTATGATGTTTTTTAAAAAAAAATCAATTTATTTTGCACGAGCTGCTAGAGTTAAATAAAGTTTTTTTCCTCAGAGATTTGTTATGTTATGTTATGTCTTACGTAATTTTATGCACGATACCAACATAGCTGTTGATATAAGATATTTATGATTTTTTTCTTTTTTTTATAGAATGAGAAAAAAATAAAAGTTACGACAGCGCAAGTTTTGGTTGTATAGAAGTTTATTTTACGTTATTTTAACACAATGTTGGAATTACGTAAAATAAACTTCTATAAAACCAAAACTTACGCTGTCGTAACTCTATTATAACATGTGTGTTGCTTGGGCAAGAGGTGGTTCTTCGGGTGATATGAGGATCGACCCAATAAAAACTCATTTTCTCTCTTCCTTACCTTCGCGGTACACCCGTTAGGGATGACTTTAAGAGGGGGGGGGGCGTACATGAGTACATCCTAATAGTAAGCGTTCCACCAGCTATCGCCTTAAGTTGTTCACTCTCCCCTGGAGACTCGGGTCCTGGCTAGTACCGTAAACCGGGGTCAAATTGATCAGCGGGGTGAAATTGATCATTCGGATACTACATTGTAATTCCATACTAGGAACTCTTAAGCGTTGTAATGATCTTTAACTTTTTACGTCATCTGGTTCGTAATTGTCTAGAGATGAGCGTAGACTTTTAATTTTTAAGAAAAAAGTAAGTTTTGCCTTATTTTTTAAGGATTTTGCAATGTGTTTCTCATTTAGCTGAAATCATTGCTACTTAACAATCGATTGCTAATAGGACTTCCCGTAAATTCTCTGTTTTAACATTTTTGTGGAGCCTTGGTTGGGAAGTTATGTAGCTAATCAGAACATGAAATAGTTAGATAAAAGTTCATTTTATGTTGAAATAGTCATTTATTGTGACGGAAATCACTTGTTTCAAATGAAATTGCCTACCTCTAGGCGTTTAAGGGGAATTTGCAAAATTTAATTTTGCATTTAAAGTATTAAATTCACTAGTTGTAAGATTTTAAACGCGTTATTCGGTTTTAGAAGAGCAAAATTAAGCGGAGAAGGAAATTTTCCTTTCCAACCGATGCTTAATTGTATACTGATCAATTTCGCCCCAAAGTGGCATTCCCAATTTTTTGATATTTGGAGATATTTAACTTAAAGTTTAAATTTGTTGGACAAAATTCTGTGACGTGTTTCCATGGAGATCCACTGGGTACTGATTTTACAGAAAATCTTTTGGCAATATTTGGAATTCCACTAATTTTATCAGCAAAAGTTGTTTTAAAGTGATCAATTTGACCCCGGATTACGGTACTTAGATTTCCCGTTGAACTCAAGCTTCTGAATGGGGAAGGGGGGCCAACTCAACCAACTGTTTTTCGGCTCGCCATTTTCTCTGAAGTTCAAGAACGATTCGAGAAAACGTGAAAGTAACGGGATCCCACTTGTCCGCCTTCGTACACATCCTTTCAACATTGTTGTCAGATCTCAGTAGATGTTTAGGTGTCTTTTAACATGATCTGATATTTATGTTTTATTTTAATTATAATTTAACAGTTGATGATCAAGTTCAAGAAAATCAAGCCATTAAAATATATCCTAAATATTGTTTCAAGGTTATAGAATTAGAACTAGATTCTCGGTTCAGTTGACTTAGCAAAGTAGAGCATCGTTAGGCTGAATGAACATTTTTGGACTGGTAACCCGTAGCTCTTCCACATGACATTTTCTTGAGTCTGTTGGTAGTCCAACAGCTCACCGTATAGGAAATTTGCCCTTCTTCAATGTACATATTGGCTGTTCTTTCTAACGATGTAACGTTACTGAACTGGTTGGCGACCAATCTATCAATTCCATATAGTGTTTTTCCATTTTTAAAAATTTGCTGTTCTTTTGACTTACATTGTAACAGAGCTGTTTAATTATCATGTGGTATATTGGCAGTTGAACTAAGATTTGAGCCTCCTGTCTGGATTGGCATTCAGAAGGAATAACTATGTACATGACTGAATATATTTGGACCATATATTTAGAATAATGATATAGAATCCTTTTCGTTTAGCAAAACAACGATAAAACGGCCTACTATTTTACACCAAAACAAAAGTGCCGAAAAGTACTATTTTTCGACACATGTGCTGAAATACCACTTTTCGGAACTTTTGCCAACGTAAATTTTTCGTTCTTTTTCGATTGCATAAACACACGTGATGAACTACAGATGATGACTCTTAATACACTCTCGTAGCATGGTCTGTTGAAGTATATAATCGATAAAAGATCCTATTCAAACGACTGTTTTCGCAATAGCAAAAAAATGTTGTATGCAACTCGTTGCAAAACTCGATTTTTCAGCACTTGTCGTATTTATCCAACTCGGCAAGTCACGTTGGACCACGTACGAATCGTGCTGAAAAAATCGTCATTTTGCAACTTTTTTCATAAATAA
Organism: Aedes albopictus; assembly: GCF_035046485.1. Taxonomy (NCBI): domain Eukaryota; kingdom Metazoa; phylum Arthropoda; class Insecta; order Diptera; family Culicidae; genus Aedes; species Aedes albopictus. Next base: position 474,863,671 of record NC_085137.1, on the reverse strand, counting down.
CTATTTTAGGTCCCACTTGCCCCGGGGTACCTTAAACGAACCAAGGAATGTGAAGGCACACCCGGTAGAATTGCAAATTTCGCACTTCCGCCCACTTATACCTAGGATAAAAAGAAAGAAAATCGTCGTAGGAGCTTGCTTGGAATTTGGTCATTTACAAACGATCACCACCGTTGTAGTGTCGGGATAAGTGTGCTACCATTATTGCTGGGGCAATGACTAACAAGGTTCGAGCGAAGTTGTACGAAGGAGACCATGGCTTCTGATGAACGAATAACTTGTTTCTATCGTATTTCAATCAATTTGCGACTTGCTAATGAAAGTGGGTGAATCACTGCATAATACAAAATGAGAAAGAATATTAGTACTTCCAGATACATATAAAGTTATTCGTTCAATTGCTGAGTTTCGAAATAAACAGTTTTATGGCTATACCATGGTCACTGCTTCAGCAGAGATGCGGAAAATGAATTCATTCGAAAAGCATTGGAATGCTCTCCGTCGTGCATCGTACCAATAAGCAGCACCGCATAAGCCATTATTACTGGTCGTGGTTCGTGCGATATCGGGGTGTGGCATTTTCCCGCACTCAAGTGACCTAGTTTCCCACAGAGTTTGAACGATTTTACGTTGGCGCTTTGCTTCTTGGTTCCGTTCAACTCCCGCGAGATAGGAGGAATCATATTTTCTCGCTCCTTCGTCGTCGTTGTCGTTTCCGTTGTTTCGGATGCTGGACTGAAATTTTGCGAGTGGCGACGACGCTGGCACTGGCAATACATAATCTGCGAATGGCTCTACCTTAATCCGGGCGTAGGCGGATTGACTGTGTGGATGAAGGTGGGTATGCTGGGACATTGTGCGTGTGGAAATCCTCAAGCATGTCCCTTGACGGTAGACCTAAGGAGATGGATATTGAGAGTGGGTTCAGTTCATGGTCGGTCCAGGAGCATTTAGTAATGGGAATTTTTCTAAACTTCCTAGGACATAAATAATAATCGTGCGAGCCATTTTATAAAGAAATGCAAAATAGTCATTGGAACTATACCCCATTCTCCCCTCAGGGCACAAGGAAGCCACCCCGACAATATCCATATTTTTATTCTATCAACGGAACGGAACGAAAGCAACAGCGAGCAGCTATGCGGTGACGGCGGTCCAATCCCCATCCAACAAGACTATCGCGCGCGCGGATACGGACAGACTCATCTCTCCCGAAGGATAATGGCGGAGCTGGGGCTGGCTGCTGCCAACAGCGTCAGACAGAAAAGCCCCAGCACTAAAGTGTGGAAATGGAACCAGATGTTGTTCGCCGCACACCGCGTAGTCTTTGCTCCGGGGTAGGTGGTGTGGCGAAGCAGCCGTAGCTTTGGAGGATTTGTTAATTGTGAAAAATGACAGAATTTAACCGGAATCGTATTTTCTGATTTACTGCGGTGCGGTGTACGGTACGGTACGTTAACTTCTGTGTGGGTGAGGAGGAAGTTTGTCCTAGCGGGGGTGCAGAGAGAGAGAGGTCGCCATTTATGAAAGCTTGAAAGGATGAACAAAAAAGCTTTTACTGCCAACTGTTGCCACCACAGACCCGGAATGAATGACGGAGTACGGCCAAGATAGGCCCGTATCTTTCGTTCGCAGCTGTGGAAAATGGAAAGGGCACTGTGGGTCAGAAATTCAAACTTTGTGAAGAAAACATAAAACATTAAGTTATTTGAATTAAGAGTAAAGCCTGCGGTATACTAATCTGTGTTGACCACACATATTACCCGGGTAGAAGAAAATAACTAACGAAGATTAATTTTTGCCATTCAAAAAGAATTGCTGAATGGCAAAATTTGTTATTGGTTTGTTGGGAGTAAGAGCTAAAAGAACAAAAATAATAACTGACTTTGTACCGGAAAATAACCCAATAATAACTAATTTAGTCCTTATAAGCACAAACCAAGGATAAACCCATATCATATTTTTAGATCTTAAAAACATTTTATATGATCTATTCTGTCGAGGATTTTTAATCAAATTTGTATGGGTTCCAGCACATTGTAATATTTATGGAAATGAACAAGCTGACTCTTTAGCCAAATTGGGAGTGCATAGTGGAATAATTTTCAATCGCAAATTTCATGCATCAGAATTATTCCCGAAGCTTAATGAATATTGTTTGAATAACTGGCAAAATATTTGGGATTCTAGTGATAAAGAACGTTGGTGTCATTCCATTTGTCCTAAAGTAAATAAAATTGCATGGTTCAAAAATTTGTCTATTAGTAGAAATATGATATGTACTTTTTCGAGAATAATTTCAAATCATTACATATGTAATAGTCATTTATACCGCATCAATATTATGGATTCTAATTTATGTGATTGCGGAGAATTTTATGAAGACATTGATCAGATTGTATTTGTTTGCCATAGGTTTGAATTACCTAGAAAAAGATTCTTTTGTGGTTTGAATCTTTTCAACCATTCCATTACGGAATCTGTACGTGATATACTCGGTAGAAAATGTTTACCTATAATGAAGTTGTTATTTGAATTTTTAAATGAAATTTCATATGCTGTTTGAAATCTTTTGTTTCTTCTGTTTTTTTTTTTGCTTTTTTCAGATATGATCCATTGATGACGCTTGATGACTCTTGAGCAAATGATGACCCTAGATCTAATCGATGAAGCATTAAGACGCTGGCTCTGCTATGGTTTTTTGCCGTTTGAGCCTTTAGATTTTAATTTTATTATTATAATGTTTTTGAAAAGATGAAGAGCTTTGTGCCTTTTTGAGAAGTATTTCAAATGGAAATCGCTCAAAGGGGTTATTCCCTCTTCCAAATTTTAGTTAAAAATAAATAAATATTAATAAATAATAATAACAAACCAAGGACAACATATTTCAAAATGGAGAATAACTGAATAAGTTATTATCGAGTTATTGAGAACAAAATAAGAACACAATAAGTTATTTCAAGCTTGCAGCCCCGGCAAACGTCGTACTGCCTGCCTACTCTGTTTTTTGACATCCGGTTCCATAAAGGAATGCCCCTCAAAATGGAATTTCTGATTTTCCCGTTTTTCTTACCTTCCCGGTCACTTTTCCTAATTATTTCTTCGTACGAACACGTCGTAGCCCTGGCGGAATGCAACAGTGACAGATCTGTTCGACCCGTTCCCGAGCCTATTCGTGACATACAAACACCATTCCATTTTTATTTATATAGATAAGATCATCATAATTGTAAATTTTGTTCTTATGATTGAAAAAAAAACTGTATTGTATGTTCTGAAATGTTTTGTCCTTGGTTTGATCTTATCATAACAAAATAAGTTATTATTTACTTTTTTTCTGGAACAAAGTGAGTTATTATTTTTTGTTCTTTTAGTTCTTATTCCTAACAAACCAATAACAAAATTTGCTCTTCATCAATATTCTATTTAAAATAAAATAAATACTAAATAACTTATCAATAACAAAACAAGTTATGATTGCAAAATATGCAATTAGGATGTTATTTTACTTAGGATGCTCAGAATAACTTATTTTGCTATGATTACATATTTTGTTATTTATTTTGTTTTTGTTCTTAGCGAGTTATTTAGTGTTATCCATAAATAATATAAGAAGGATAAAATGAGATATGATGGCAAAATTTGTTATTATTTTGACCTTGGTTTGTTCTTCGCCTCTACTCGGGCCCAAGCAGAAGAGAATAACTACAACATAATAAAATATGTTATTTTGGCTAAATAACTGAGTAACGGAAAGAGTTATTTTTGTGTTATAAACAGTGTTGAAAAATTCATTTCGTCATATCTAAATTCAATCACGTACAGCTCATTTTAGAAGCTGAACCTGAGAATATGGTATACGAAAAACTTGTGCAGCTAGACCAGTTCTGCAAGAAAGTCACGAAAAAATCGCCATTTTTCGAATATTCTAGGTAAATGTCAGGTGAATATCATTTGGCATTTTTCAAAGGTAGTCCGTGACATTTACCTTAAATATTCGAAAAATAGCGGTTTTTCCATGACTTTCTTGCAGAACTGGTTCAGCCGCATAAGTTTTCCATATACCATATTCTCAGGTTCAGCTTCTAAAATGAGCTGTACGTGGTTGAATTTAGATGTGACGAAATGAAATTTTTAGCATTGTTTATAACACAAAAATAACTCTTTCCGTTACTCAGTTATTTAGCCAAAATAAACATAAATAAACATAAAATGTTATAAACTTGTCTGTCATAAGCGGCAAAATAACAAAAATCATAACAAAAAATGTTCCTGGAAGACCAATTGAATAACACGTTTTGTTTGTTTCAATAACAACTTAATTATAGTGAATTTGTAGAATATTTCAATAACAAATTTTGAAACTAACAAGTTATTAATAACAATTTTAAAGCAAAATGAATTATAAGATCTTATAAGGTCTTAGGGAGAAGGTGGGTTTGGGACAATGTGACAAGAAATGTGTTAAGTATAGGAAAACCCCGTACAAAGTGGGGAGGAGGCTCGAAAATCCCCAATTTTAGTGTGATGTATTTAATGGATGTTCCCTACTGACACAGTTAGAATGTAATGTCAGAAAGAAGAGGAAGAGGAACTGACGAGAAAACATGATTTTCTTAACAGTTTCTTGCGAAATGCTGTGAACAACGTCAACCTCGAATGGTGTAGTAGTGATTGCAAAACTTGTTATTGCTGTATTATTGATGATCAAATAATTGCAAAGTCCCTATAATTCAATAATAACTGAACTTGTTCTACAACAAAACATGTTATTGAAATGTTATTTGAAGAAAATATATCAATAGCACGATCATAACAAAATAAGTTTGTCCAACAAAACATGTTATGGAAAGGTAATGTCTCAATAAGTCAATAATAACAAACCAAGATATAAAAACAGATTTTGTGATTCCGTTGTTATCATTTTGATATTCTCCTCTGCTCGGGTTTGTTCAAGCATATTCCACAGAGTTTCTGCCTCTCGAATTCACGTAGCCACTCAGTTTATATCGAAGTAATGGAATTTGACGTACAAAAATCGAAACGTTCTGCCACCGGGACTTACACACTAAGATTTTTTTGCCGAATCTCGGCAAAACAATTGCCGAGAATATCACCGCTGAGTGCTCGTGCTTGAAGAACCAGTTTTTTTGTTTTATTGTCGGTGAAAGCCATTAACTTTACATAACAGTCCAAACTCCAAACAACGACTTCGGCGGTCAAACGGTCACTCTGAATAGTCTCTCCCCGGACTAGCAGCATCTTGCAATCTGTAAAAAAGTAGAATTCAATATTCACATAGCATTTTAAACTTACTTGTAGAGGAATCCGGTAAATACGTTTATTCTACGGAATCTGCTCAGCTCTTTCCGATATTTTACCTTTTTCCAGCGCAATCTCCGGCTATATTTCTTTTCCACTCTAAGAAACTGTGGCGACGGTAGTGACTTGTATAAAAAAAAGGCAGAGAATTTGACAAGTAAATTGCCGAAATTCGGCAAAGGAGAAGCCGAAGATTCAGTGAACTTTTTTGCTGAGATCAGTAATTTTTTTGTTTGCCGACTAGCTCATCAAAAACAAATGTCAAATTCCAGTTTGTAAATAGGGTGACAATGGGTATTATCGGCAGGTTTGTTCTCTTCGTCATGGGGGGTTTTTGTCAGCCAAATTGCCTGAAACTTGGCTATATAATTCAGCTTAGTTGGGAAGGATTTGAGACCAACTTTGAGTTCAATAGGTTTCAAAAAAAAAACCTTAGACGAAGAGAACAAAACGGCCGAGAATAGGTAATTTCCCCTATAAGTTACTGATATTTCGGCAATGACTTTTGGTCAATCTCGGAAAAATGACTTTGGTTGCCGAAATATCAGCAAAATCGTGGTTTGCCCATTCAGGTCAGCATTTTTTTCTGCCGAGCTCAAGATTATTTTTTAAGTGTGTACGTGTGACGTTTAGGCCTGTTCCGGAAGAAAGCCTCAATTTTATTGGTGCCCCAGTTCCAACGTTCAAGAAAAAGTGGACTCTTTCAAGATTGGATGTCGCGTTGGTGTTGACTATTTCTGGTACCATTCAAGTGCTGGGGATTCGGATGCAGTGCTCAAAACTCGCGGAGTATTCCTGGAATCGAGGATTTTGGGTTCCTGTGGTGAAGTTTACGCTGTTTGATTTTTATTCAGCTAAGTGTCTTTCATTTGATTCTCATTGAACGATGTCCATTTTATATTACGGGGATTACACACATACGGCGGGGTAGCCTAAGGGAGTTGAAAGAACTGATGACCGGACTTAAGATCGTGGAGTAGCCAGACTTTTGTCATGAGATAGCAATTTTATGATGACTACCGAAGGAATTCAGCGATTTCAACTCACCCTGCTACAACAAACCATCACGTAGATATTTCCCTTCCGGAATTACTCTGCAGTCATAGGTAATCCTTGCGCTGATGGTGGGTACACTTTAATCATCATCATCATCATCTCGAGTTCACGTAGCCACTCCGCGATGTTCATTCGCCTGAACTCATCGTGGTTATGAATGAGATGACACGTTTACTTGCAACTCTAACATGGCCAGTTGGCTATCTCACCTACGAAAACCTTTACTCCGCTCGGATTTGCACGCAAACACAAACTCCTTTTTTCTGGGAATATTTATTCCGAGGTGGCACCCGATTGTTTATCGACAGCGTAGAAAACTCCGCCACATCCGGAAGTTCGGAAATAATGTCGGTTCTGCTACCCTGCCCGCTTCTACAAGACCCAATCCTTTTCAACTTTTCAAACAGTTAGGGTAAAAACACTAGACTTCGCCCCCCTAAAAATCTGCACTAATCTTCGCCACTTCATATATAAAAAATGGGATTCGTATGGAGGGGGCGAAGACTAGAGCAGTGGCGAAGTCTAGTGCTTTTACCCTACCTAATCCGGCCGACTTCTCACAGCCTCGAGTTTGCCACTTTTACAAAATGATGAGGACAGTGAGAAGCAGCTATTGAAGTACCTGAAAGAAATCGATATATGTCGGAAACTGTGAATAAGAGAATTGGAAAACAAGGATTGCAGACCGAGGAATAAAAGTGTGAGGAAACACGAAAAAGTGAATGGCATTACAACAAAATGAACAAAATAGCGAAGTGGTGAAAAGAAAGACTGTAGCCAAAGGGAATAAAGTGATAAGAAACGAAAAACGTGAATATGGGTGAAACAAATGGAAGATGGTGAAATGTAAAATGAAGAATGCGAGAAGATAGAACAATGCAAATATACAGTATGCGGCAGGAAAAAATGCGAAAGTGTTTTGCAACTTCAAACCTCATTTTCGTCAATTTGACATTACCCAATCTATGTTTCAACGTTCCATGATCTATAATAGGCTAGTTTTCTGAAGAGTTAACTAAAAAAATTCCCATTTTGGTCACTAACCTTTACAGGGCGGCGCCTGAAGATGAAGACAACCAGAATTTTCAAACCACAGAAAATCGCACAGGTCGCTAAATTTCGCATCTGATGAAACCAAATTTTTGATTTTCTCTACAATATCATCAAATATATGTACTTATTTCATCTGGTATGTGAAACTACATGGCTCTGGATCAGTGTGGTCTGGTTGTTCATCAAATTTGTGCTAATTTTGATACTGTTATAGTCATTTTGTTTAATGACCATTGGGCGCGCAGTTTATTGATATCCGCTTATTAGGCCTACATTATCACATGTTAAACATTAAATATGTTCATTTTTATTTTTCAGTGCTAGAATATAGACATTGACTGATACACTGTCATGAAAAAATAGTCATATATATCCCATATTTAGCGTGTAATAGTGCCTTGAACTTTTCGCATTTTTTCCTGCCGCACCTTGTAAAGACAAATAAAAAAAACCAAAACCGGATGCAGCGAACCCAACGGTGCAGCAGAGGATACGTAGCAGTAACACATTAGAACCAATATCCAGCTGAACTGTTTCTTGAATTAATTATTAACTGACACGAATACATTCTTAGTGTAAAATGTCATAAAAAAAGTAGTCCTGCAACCGCTTCAGATTTACCAGGTTGGAGAATTTGCACTCCTCTATTGTGTACTCGAAACTACTGATAAACAGCGGCCACACTTTCTTTTCTCCGTAAAACATCAGCATATGTTACAATACCACCTTCCAGGATATTCGACCTGCGCTTGGCCTGTCACTCGTCTCAGCTCCGTATACAACAATCACTAGCAGATTCTTCATTATCTTCAGTTCGACGGCTTTTCGACTGCTTACTCTTCCTATCAGTCCTGTACCTTGTTCCTCGGATGATTGACCGAAGCTCCAACAGCAGCGGTCTTTTGGTCCTTCAACGCGTTGAAGCTGCTGCTGCTGGTGAACTGCTTCCGGAGTGCTTTTCGCTTCTTTAAAAATTCTTGCTCTGCAATCAGTTGAGAATCTAACAGCTTTTGTTCCATTCTCCAACTACTGATTCCTCTTGGGTTCCAGTTCACACTTATTTTTTCTTACTTCAGCTGAAAATTATCTCGAGATATTTAGTTACAGCTAGAGCTGTTCAAAATAGACATAATTAGAAAATTTCTATTGATTTTACAGAAATTCTTATTTTTGATGAATCCTTCGATTGAATAATTATAATATTTTTTCACAAATTTCCTCCAAGATTCCTCCAGGAGTTTTGTCTGGGATTCCCAGGAAGATCTTCCTAAGATTTTTACAGGTTTTTACCGAAAGCGGTTCCATTTGGGATTTTTTCACGAACTTTTGACTAGATTCCCTCCAGAAAGTATTCCAGGATTCTATAAAAAAATACCTTTTGAAACTCCTCCAGTAGTTCCTGGATTCCTATAGAAGAAGTTTCTTTCGAAATATCTCTAGGAATTTAGCAGCTTTTTAGAAGTTCCTTCTACACACCAAAATTTTTGAAATGCTTCCAGCACGCCAAAAATTAGCAAAAGAAATAGCTGATCAACTGTCAAAATTGCTGGATGGTTCAGCAATTTGAATAAAAATTGCTGATACTCAGTAATTTGTATTGCTGAATGCAATCAGCAAAGTTTGCTGATTACCAGCAAAAATATTTTGCAGTGTATGATTCCTCAGAGAGCTACATCTGAGATCGTTCTTTAGGTTTCTTTCTGAATAGACCTCCCGAGCAGGTGGAAAAGTCTAAGCATATTCAGTTATTACTGACTGAATTACTAACGAACAAAAACTAATAGGTACTGATTTGATTGATATAACCGGTAAAAGAGCAGAAATAATATCAGAATCTTGTATAGAGAATTGCTCAATATTGGATTGTAAATATATTACAAGATCAAAACAGTTGTGAATTTCATGGGAATAACAGCATAAGGTTCTTCATTTCCATATCTCAGAAAGCGACACATTTCATTTCACTGGCATTAAGCAATCTTTAAATATTTCGATAAGAACAAAAATTGATATAATATCTCTTAGAGTTATTTGTGCGCTATGTATTCAGTATATATTTGAACAACACATCCAAATCACATCAAGCTCTGTCATCAAAAATGCGTTTTCAGATATGATTTAGATATTATCGTCTACCCGGGCTCTGGGATTGTTGCAAGATATTTCTTTTAGGTTCTTTAAAAGGTTCCATCTGGGATTCCTCCAAAAACTCCTTTCAGGATTCCTTCAGAGATTCCTGCTGGAACTCCAAACAATTTCTTGTAGGATTTCTCCAGAAGCACCGTGAATTCTATAAGAGAATATCCAGAAAGAACTCCGGGGGGAATCAGGTACTTGCAAGGTTGTTGGAGGATTTTTTTAGGAAATTGTTACAGCTTGCAGGTATGCCTTATGGAATTCCTATTAGAACTTCATAGGGTGCTACTAAAGTGATTTCTTAAGGATTTTCATATCTTCAGTTGGATTGCCTTACAATAGGGGAGACTGAGGAGACTTGATCCCTGGGGAGACTTGTTCCCCCCATATTTGCTCGGAATCAAAAACATTTTTCTTCTAGCATAATTTTTCCAAAACTACTCCTGGACAAACGACTATGTTTTGGCTATAAGTGATTTCGATAGTACATTGCATTATTTTTTAACGGCTGATGGTTTGTTTTCAGTCCTTCAGAAATCTTTTAGGCGATTCCGAAAAATCTCAACAACTTTGTGAAAATTGAACCAAATCGTGTCAAAATTTCACAGTACATAGTTTAAATAAAATACTTTCAAACTTATTTATCCAAATAAGGCTGTTGTTAACACATTTTAATTAATTCAGTTTAGTATGCACAACAGTGACATGGGGAGACTTGATCCCTCGAGGATTACACACACATTATACATGTGAAAAATAAAATTCTATTCGGAACTCTATACTTGGAATTCTAGTCTATTCAACGACAAAATGTGTCAGATAATTATAACTTTAGTACAAACCAAGAAAAGGGGGATCAAGTCTCCCCATTTTGAAAATACGGTATATCCTTAAAAATTTAAGGAAATCTTACAATTTTAAACACTCCATATTCATCGAAAATACAAGAAAACTCGAAAAGAAAATGAATAAGAAGACTCTGGGATTATTTTCCCTTTAAATAAACCATGTGCTCAAAGGGGGATCAAGTGTCACCCATTTTTTAAAAATGCATCATAACACATGCCTTCATAAAATACACAGTTTTGAAAACTTTAACTATAATTTAAAGGCCTTCTGCTATGTATTAACTTGCAATAGATGTTTACCTGCCATTTTGTACGGAAATCGGATCTAGTTTTGTGTTTTTCTTAAAGTTTCAGGTAAATTAAGAAAAAGGGATCAAGTCTCCCCAGTCTCCCCTACTCCTGGAAGAATTTCGTAATGAAATTCTGGAGAGTTTCCATAAAGAACATTAAAGATAATTACAGAATGATCTTCAGAATGTTATTCCTGGATCTGCAGAAATTTTAGAAGGAATTACAGAAGGATCTGCAGAAATTTCAGGAGCAACACTTGTAGGAGATCAAAAACAAGTTTCTAGATTAATCTTGGAAGAAGTTCCTGAAGAAATCCCGAAAGTAACTTCTGGAAGAATCCTGAAAGGAGGTCTAGTAGATATCCCTGATGAATCCCGTAAAGATCCCTGAAACAATCCTGGAAAGAACTTCTGGAAGAACCACAAAAGAAGTTCTTGGAGGAATCCCGGAACTCGTACCGGAAATAGTACCTGGCGATGCTCTTGGACGAATCCTGGAGGAAGTTCCTGGAAGAATTCACGCAAGAACCTCGGAAGGAATACTTGAAGCCATCCCGGAAGAAGTTCTTTGAGGAAAATCGGAAGAAGTTCTAGAAGCTCTAGTTCTAGTTCTAGATAAATCTTAGAGAGAATTCTTGAAGAACTCTTGGATTAAGTTCGCATGAAATTTCTAGCGGAGTCCTGGAAGAAAACACTGTAGGAGTTTTAGCAGAAGTTCAAAAAGGAATCACGGAAGAAGTTTCTGAAGCAATCCCGAAAAGAACTTCTGGAAGAATCCCAGAGCCTCAGGAAACCCAGAAGGAATTTGATATAGAAAACCATAAAAGAACATCTGGTGGAATCCCATGAAAAAAATCCCTAAGAAATTCCGGAAGGAATCTCAAGAGGCATCTAAGGAGGACTTCCTGTAGAAATCCCAGGTGAAACCTGTTTAGGAGTCTTAGATGAAGTTCCTGAAAGAATCACGAGGAAACTTCTGAAGGAATCTCCAATAAAACCTTGAAAGAATCTCTTTAGAAGTCGTTGCGAGTACCAGAAAAAAAAAACCTTTAGAAGTTCTGAAGAAATTTGTGGAGAAACCACAGAGGAATTTATGGAGAAATCCCAGATGGAATTCCTGTGGAATCCTAGAAGGAGCTCCTGGAGGGTGATATCAGCTAGTAATAGGTCAGCACACCTACACACGCACGTGAATCCCAAATTTTGAATTAAATCCAACCACCCATATGATACTGATGAAATCTTTTCAATTCCGAATCGTATACAACAAGGCCATGAAACGTCAAAGATTTAGAAAAAAGAACTTTAGCAACAGGGGATTTTTTTTATTATCGTGCAAATTGGTACGAAGGTTCTCAGAATTTTTATAAAATTTTGTCACAGGTATGGTTCAAATACCTATATATGAAAAAAAAACTTAATTTAAAAAAAATCAAAGTCGTCTAATTTCCGGATAACTCCAGTGGAAAACAAACATTTTCCACAGACACCACCTACTTTGAAAGATCATAACTCAAGAACGAAGCACTCGTGGTCTCCCAATTTTTCGCACTACCTCGACTTCTCACCAACTGTGTACCGTGATGCTCTGGGTATTGTAATAACTTCATTGAAGGCGTTGTTTATAGTGTCAGCAGATGGACTAAAGTACATGTACGTTCACCCGGAGGGCTGACAACCAGCCTGCCTGGCACGGAAGAAGGATTCCTACCACCACACTGACTGCTGCACATATTACTGGAGGCCGTATTCAACAAAATCGGAAGAGAAGAAACTCCGGCAAGCGATCCGAACTAAGACTGAAATGCCTTGGGAAAGACAATGAAGAACGGTGGCGCAAAAAGGATAAGCATCATTATGGAAGAGGAAGTTCGAGCTCCATCCGTGCGATGTGAATAATGGGTGGGAAAACACGAGTAAAACTAATGTTAATGATGTTCGACCGAATGGGGGCAAAAGAACGACTGGCTCTGAGTAGGGGAATGTACATAATAATAATAATCACACTATTGCATTGGAGTGGATCGAAGCCCTAATTGTGTCGTACTGGTTGAGTCTGGTACGTTGAAGAACTTTATTTCTTCACGCAGAAAAAAATCTATCAACAATGAAATACACAAACGCATTAAGCCCTTAGAAGGCTGCGGGCGTGCCATAATTTGCCTCATTATTTTTATCGCACAAGAACAAACAGCAATTACGGGCGCTTTTGTAATCGTTCTCTCATCGAGTGATATTTATTTCACGAGATTAATTTCCAGCTGAAATAACACAATGCCTGTTGTTTACTCAAGCCGGAATTTTATTGCAGCTATGAAAATAATTGTTTCTTGGTTCTCGTAGTTCTGTTTCAATGTAAATCGGCTTTAATGAAATGCTGTTAGTATCATAATAATGTCAATACGATTATTTTTGTTACCTTGTTATAAAACGCAAATAATGTTGATTAATTGACAAACTGAGAGAAACATTTAAGAAAAAAACGCGTTGCTAGGAGATTTGATTCCGCGACTTTGTATTACCTCTTTGTCATGATTAAAATACAAGCCCCTCAAATAGTTTATTACCACAAGGGCTTAAAACCAAATATTTCTCTACAACACATCGTATTCGAGTGAAATAATAATGGAACCCTTTCACTGAAATGATTAAAGCAGCTATTACTTCCACACGGACTTGAGATCAAAGGCATTTCCAAACTATAATCCCCCGAATAACCAGGCACCCACAAAACAATTAGAACATGTCCATCACCGACCATCGAATACCGAACCAACACTTCGGAACAAATGAGCATTTCATCGCTTCACGGAACGCACCATCGGCGCCACCATGCGCCCAATGCAGTTTAACAAATTTTTTGTTCCAATTCGATACCCCCTCCGACGAACACATCGCGGCACTTCCCGAGCAATTAATCACATACAACAGCTTTCAATCAATATCGAGTAAAGCCCCATAATCCTCCCACCCCTCCCCCGAGCTTAACAGGATCAAGTTTCTCCCGCCTTTTCCCAAGTCCCGCGGAGTAAAATCAATCATTCCTGTTCCCTGTCGACAGCTTCCCGCACCGCACTGACCTGCCGATAATGAGTTTTATCCCCTTCTACCCTATCGGTGTTCAATCGTGGAGTATGTTGTATGTGAAACAACTGGCAAAAGCAACTTTCGATTAAAGCTGTCAACCTATCGCCCGCAGAAAATTACCAATTTTGAAACCATCAAACTCAAACTCCAACAACACGCTCTCGGTCCTTGATTTTGCTCATCATGGATGCGATCGATAGCACCTGGATTTGTAGTAAGCACCACTACCATTACTACTTATCTGGATCGGATGCTGAGTTGCCATGAAGATAGGGATGGATGGATGGATGATATGGGGAGTGGGAGACGGTCACATGAAGATACCACCTGGCACATCCCATTTAATTAAACTTTACCCGACAGTTGAAAACAGTTAACCCCATCTCTCGTCTCAGTACGGGGGTTTTGTCGCAATACCAGTTCAGTGGGAGGTTTCGAGTTGGTCGGTCAGTAGTGCTTGATACCATTCATTAAGATCGGAAAAGAATGGGATGAGATGATGGAGTGTCAGAACTTTCGAAATTCTTTAGTTCATTGATGTACACTTATTCCAGAGTACCAGAGCACAACGAATTCTTAGTAGATGTGAATATCCTTAAACAATATTTTTGGACCTTAATATGATAGCGTTTTGTGGTGGGTTGCCAGTCTTGACAAAAAAAAACACTATTTATTTTATTCTGTCCGACGTTTCGGTCCGTTTGGGACCTTCTTCAGGGACTCAATAGTTACAGTGTTCTCGTCCAGTGTGTTTCGGTAGAACCTGTAACTGACACTGTTGAAATTGCTTTGACATCCATGTGCACAACAGAACATGTGCTCGAAGCAGGCTTGGAAAGCGTCAGTGTCAACTCAAGTTGTCATGTAATTTTTACAGAAGTTCCTCTCTCACTGTCATCGAATCGGGAGACGATGACCAAGAGAGTCTAACAATATTCGCTAATTTTTCGGTCATGACGGAGCGTGACATGGTTGCAAACAAGGCAATTACTAGCACATCGATGGATTTTGTTATTGTTTGAATTCTTTAAATTATGAATGTATGTTCTTTCTATTTATTAAATACAACAACTAGCCCAAAGTTGCTTGGACTAGGTGAAAATTTTAATTTCAAAACAATATGAAAGTCTACGTCATGACGCTTGATTATTGCGAAATGACATGACGAAGTGCGCGAATGCTCGTTTCATTTTGTGACGATGAAAAGGCCTACTTTTTCATCGTCATGAGATGGTCACGACCAATAGCAGCACTGACTCGAAGACAAATTGAGATTTGAATTATGAAAAGAAATCCACGTACTCCGGTGAGACTCGAACTCACGACTCCCAATTCGCTAGACGGGCGCTTCTATTCCTTCAAGCTACGGAGTCACTCGACTATCTCCGTCGCCGGCAGGCCTAGAACTGAATTCGATTCCACAGTCGCACATGGTTATCTTCTTTTCACAATCCAAACCTCCTTCGGATGGGATTAGATCAACATCTAACACATACACTGTTGTGCACATGTATGTCAAAGCGGGAGAGGAAGTTATTTTTAATTGTCGAGAGCTTCGGGCACTGCCTCCCAATCACTTATTGGTCGGTCCTCATCCGACCGATTACGGTAAGGTTGACCGTAGCACCTTACAAATGTCAATTTCTTGATTTTGCTTTGGCTAACCATGCCATGTGGGAAATTACACTATTGAAATTGCTTTGACATCCATGTGCACAACAGAACATGTGCTTGATGAACAAATTAATGCGCTTCAAAACTGGTGAATATTATCATCTTTAAGTGAAATAAATAAATTTCTTAATTTTGTAAAACTATCTCGAATTACAAAAAAAAAATCAGCTGACAGAGTTTATTCATGTGTACATGCTATGGAATTGATGAAAAATTATCATTTCAGTGCTAATTTGAGCAAAATTAGTTATTTTCCATTCACGTTAGCTATATCATCAATATGGCGTCGATCATAATTAGCGAAATTAAAACAAAAGAAAGTTTACTTTTATAATGACCACAATAAACCTAGTAGTGTCATAGTTTCTGCTTTGCCACCAACAGATGTCGTTACTAATCGAACGGATCGGAATCTGTTAAGAATTTGAACAGTTTCATTGCGGTCATAATAAAAGCCAGGAGGATTACATATTGGAGAATTTTGTTTGCTATTAAAATCTAGTTTTATGAATGTCTTCAAGTATACTATAAAACATTGACTTAACGGTTTTCATTAAAGTAGTCAAAAATCGGTGAGTTTTGATTATTGCTGTAATAAAAGCCTTATAAAAAATAAATAAAACCAATCAGCAATAGAAATGTTACTTGGGATCCCCTTCTTAAGTATTGAATTCTAGTCCTAATATGAGTAGGATTATGAGTATGTCGATTATTAACCTATTAGTAGTCGCGCTGTTGTATTTTGTACAAAACGTTGAAAAACAAACTGGATTTTATACACAACCAGCCACTGGACTATCAGATGGTTACACTGCGTGCTCTCTGATTTTATCGCTGATGTCTTCTTTTATGCGGATTGTAACGATTGTGATCCTACCTAGCTTGGGTAGTGGTTAGAGATTCCTGAATTTTTGTTCAGCAAATCTTCGAGAGCTTCTTTCAGAAATTCATCCATGCATTTCTTGAAAAAGGAACAGACTAAACAATTATGAAACATATTCATGACAAGTATGCATAATGAATCATTGGAAAAATTTCAGAATTTCAGAAGCAAATTTGAAAGATTTTTGAAAGTATTGAAGTAATTTCTTTAACAATTTTAAGGTTTTCTGGAATTTCCGAAGGAATCGCTAGGGCATATTCTGAGGAAATCCGAGTAAGAATCCATAAGGCAATTTCTGAGTAAGTTCATGGATAATTTCCTAGAGAAATACTTGGGGATATTTCTGGATGAATCTCTATAAAAGTTTCAGAAAGGAAATCTGGAGAAATTTTCAAAGCAATCCATGCATCCTTGGGGTCCGAGTGGGTTTTTTAGGACAAAAGTCTACAAGGAGGGGGAGGGGATGTCTGAGATGGCCAAAAATGAGTCTACGTAGTTTGTTGACAGCGCCAAACCCCCTGATACGGCCCTGACCTAAAATGTCTCGAAACGCGATTACAGGGACCTCCGTATTCCTACTGAAATGCCCTTGCAATCATCATATTTAATCAATTTGAAATGCCTCTGCAACCTCTTTGCACGCCTTTAGAAACCTTCTAAAATGTACCGGAGAACCCTTTGAAAAGCCCCTGATATGCAATCTTACGATCATAAAACATGTCGGAACGCCCTTTAAATGTTCCTGAAACCCTCTGAAAGTCTCTGAAATGACTTGAAACACCCCTCAAAACTCTTGTAACGTCCTTTTAAAGCTCCTGAGATCCTCTGAATTGCCCTTAAAGCCCCTTGAAACCAGTGTTGCATTTGAACGCGATCAATTTGCGTTCATGTTCAAATTCGGCACGCTGCGATCAACACGATTTGAACATTGTTCAGTTCAAAATTTGGAACGCGTGCGAAATTGAACGCACCTTGAACAATGAGCAAGAACTGCACCAGCATAATGCCAATATGCTAACATGGTACCACCGACGAATGGTACCCTGGTACCTGGTAAACTGAAATGGTCATATTTCTGCCATTTTTTCGCCAATTCTAGCAATCGGCTCATTGGATTCAGAATCTGGGTCACCGTGGATTGCGGATAATACGTATTTCGGTGCAGAATCTTAATGCCCGATGCCGCCGATGCCACAATGTCCTAGATCGTATGGCGCATTTTTCCGTGCAACAACGAGCATATAGGATATGATGACGCATCCAAGCATCCAAGGACCGAGGCGTTGTCACCCCGGACGTATCGATCCGCTCTCTGCCCAACCCCACAATGCAATGTATATACGTATTACTGTTATGGTATTGCATATGCGGTACAGTAAAGGGCCATGTTCCATGAAGTCTGATTTCTACGGAACTCTGGACGACTGGTGAACATTGAGCCGAATGGGGATCTGAACGGGCGTTCTTGAGCAGTGGAAAGCTCTGACACGAAAGTTCAATGTTTACTGCGTTCACGTTCAAAAAATTGAACGCGTTCAGTTCATTTTTGGCTCGCGTTCAGTTCAAATGCAACACTGCTTGAAACGTCCCTTAAATACCCTTAATACTATTGAAATGCCCCTGAATTCCCCGTAATCCCATTGAAACGCATACAAAACATGACAGAACGCTCTCGAAAGGTTTTTCAAAGCCCTTGAAACGCCCCTATAGCCCCTTTTTTGGACGTTTTGGTAACTTTTTGGAATCTCCCTTAGCCTCCTCTCAAATGTCCAGGACAAAGACCTGTTATCGCGAACTAGATTCTTTCATTACCTGGGCAGAAGAAAATATGTAACAAGAATAGCTCAGATTACGTCATTAAAAATGAATAGCTGAATAAAAAAAATGGTAATGGATTGTTGGGAATAAGAACTAAAAGAACAAAAATAATAAGATTATTATACAGCCATTCCTTGAAACACGATATAGTACAACTCCAATTGCCGTGTAACTTGGTGAGTTTGTAGTTTTTCAAGAATAATTAGACCCATATATTTTTACTAGCAGACCCGACGTGGCTAGCCACGTTATTCAATCAAGAAAGTGCTAGAATCTCCTGGAAGGAGAAGCTTCGTTGAAGGCCAATGTATCAATGCATGCATGAAATATATCACTCAGCATGGTGCATCTCTTTAGAAAGCCCCAGAAGGTATACTATTATGTATCCAACCTTAGTATGATTTTTGTTGGGTTATTATTCATGGAATGAAAGGATTTTTCTACAGGATTGATGCAGCAATACAAGGATGCACCAATGAAAAATGCAGCGATGCATCACCAAAACGCACCAATGCACGACGGAACAATGCAAAGATAATACTTGTATAACTGCCATTCCGAGTGAAATATTTCAACGAAACATTTCAAAGCGTAATAGAAGGACAGACAACTCTGGGCTTCCATATTTGTGATTATTTTATTCACAGAATTTCTAGAAGGAAACCTTTTAAAGATTCCACAATAGCTATGACAGCAATGCATATGTGACATATTTCACAACATTAGGCACCTTATTGAGAAGCGCCAGAAGGTATACTTCCAAGTATCACCCATTTGACTGTTAATGACTGTTGTAGGGTTCTGATCCTTAGAATGGAAAGAAAATTCTAAAAACTACTGAACTTATTTAGCAAAAAAATGCATTACAAATTCTGCGATGCATTGATGTACGGCCAATTCAATGATGCACCAATTCAACGATATACCAATGCAACGAGGCAACAACGCACCAATGCAACGATGCACTAATGCGCCAATGCAATGATGCATCAGGTCAACTCAGGTACAATGCTACAGTGCAACGATAATTTAAGTTTTCATTCAGTGAAACATTACAATGAAACAATTCGAAGCATGACGGAAGGACAGACAAATCTGAGATTTTATATAGAGGAATTTACGTATTTTCGGCAGTTTTGAAGACAAACATGTCTAAAGGTCCAATCTGCAAAAGAGAGGCTCTCTTTGTTCCGATTCTCTTTAAGTTGGTGTCACAGTTAACATTTTTGCAATTTGTTATGTGTAGATCGGAAAAGGATTGGTCTATTTATCTTTTGACGCTAAAAGTAAATCAAAATTCATATACACAAGCACATTATAATCGAAAGAGAGGAGACTTAAAGAGAGTCTCTAATCTGCACTTAAGACCTATAGAAATGTTTGGCCAGTTTTGTTCTCTTCGTCATGGGTGTTTTTTTTTTGAACCTGTTGAACTTAGAGTAGGTCTCAAATCCTTCCCAACTAAGCTGAGTTATATACTCGAATTTCAGGCAATTGGGCCCACAAAACCCCCCATGACGAAGAGAACAAACCTGCTGATAATACCCTTAGTCACCCTATGTAATTTCGTCATTAAGGAGGCCAGTTTTATACGGTGGTCCAAAAAATCAAGATCTTTTAAAATTAAAATACATAACTTTTAAACTATAGTTGACCGACTTTAAATTTCAGAAAAGTTGGCGTAACATATCAAAAAATCAGAGATTAAACAAAAATATGCTAATTGGGATGTTATTTTATTTGGAATGTTCTTAACAACTTATTTTGTTATGGCTGCATATTTTGTAATTATTCAGTTATTAATTGTTATAGCACAGATTAACAGATGCAACACTCTTCAAAACGGCTTGGCACATGCATTTAAGGACAAACGTCTTGAAATCCCGCTTCAACAGTGCATCAGATCTTCAAACGCACAAATCTCAAGAAGCAAACTTCAAACAACAGTGAATTTTATTATTCTGTTCCTGCTCACTCGTAATAAGCTTAAAATAAGAAGATCAGGAGCGCTGGTTTTGTTTACGAAGAGATTTGTGCGCTTAAAATCGTGAGTAGGTGCCAAAGTCGGCCATTGTGGCGGCCATTTTGGGATTCTAACAAGTCTGTTCTTAACGAACAGTAGTTCAAATTTAATTTGATTTTCGCGATCGTTCCACCAGAGGCGCTAGTGTTCGATCGCTTGGACGTTCGCCAGTGTACACGTTGCTGAATGATGCAAACAAAAATTACAGGCGATTTGTGTAGTAGTGTGCGTGTTAGACATACGTCAAATCGAAATTCATCATGGCCGAGTGTCTCACGCGGTTCTATCAACAGGTGGCAGTGCAGTGTGCTCATAAAAAAGACACCGGGCAATTTTTTTTTAATGAATTTCAGATACGTCTGTTTGTCTGTGGTTATAGATAAATGAATCAGATATAACAAATTTTGAAATAATAAATCATGTTTTATTCTTAGCAAGTTATTAAGTGTTTATAAGAATGATAAAATAAGATATATCAAAACTTGTTATTATTATGTCCTTGATTTGTTCTTTGCCTCTCCCCGGGGAAAACCCAAACTTAATTTATGTCTTTTTTAATTTATGCACCCCCAACAATGCACATTAACATAGGTTCCAGTGTAGTTTGAAGTCATGTCGTTAAACAAAATTATATTGTCCCGAAACATCTACAGTGGTGGCGAAGTATTTAACAAATCTGTTAAAGCAAAATTGTAGCATGCTGGTCGAAGCATTGATTGATCAGTATACTGCCGTTCTATGCCCGATTGTTCCATGTTATATGGGAATCCCATATAACATGGGACAATCGAGCGTAGAATGGCGCTATAGACTCAGCTATCCCATGACAAATATTCAGTAGACATATGTATTTGTATCCGATTAGGGGCCTTCAAACCACGTAGATAAAAATAGAATTTTGCTCACATTTGGAAATACAGGGGATAGACAAAATGACGGGACAGGCAAAATTTTCACTTTGCAAAAAAAATGTTCAACTAGCTGTAACTTTTCGGAAAGTGAATGAAATATTTTCCAATTTCCACTGTAAGTTCATCTACTAGTTGTGTATCAGTATTCCAAATTTGGAAAAGATCGAGATATTCTTCACGAAGATTCTTGAAAAAAGGTATAATTATCCGATAGCCAACTTTGAGCTGTTATATCTCCGGCTTCAATGAACCGAATGCAATGATATTTTGACCATTTATGACTTATATAATGAGCTATAAAAAAAACTTTGACTTAACTTGAAATTCTGCCATGGGAAAGTTACAGCAAGTTGAACATTTTTTGAAATGTGAAACTTTTGCCTGTCCCGATCATTTTGTCTATCCCCTGTATGTATGGATCCATCCCACCCTTCTCCCACAAGTCTAAAGGCTTTATAAAGGGCCTTAACGAAACTTTGGTATGTAACTCTTCAGTTCTATGCAACTACGTTTTCGACTATTCGATAAACACTTGTTAAATGAAACTGACTTCAGAAAATCTTCAGGTTGTTGATTTTCATCCGCTGCGGTAATGAGTCATATGCGTCTCAAATGAAGGATAATGCCTATCCTGCGTAACCAGCATTATGATACTTGAGTAAATAACACAAGTTCTCTGCCAAATCGATTTTTCAAGCGAAATCTTTGAGATCAAGTATTAATATCAACTGTGATGTTGTAGGGTGAAGTCATAAATAAATTACAACATATCACAGTTTTTGCCATTTCGCTCCATATCATTACTCTTCATCTACGCCAATTACCTGATTTTTTACTTGCCTTAAGATATCCATTTCCCCAATTCCACTCTACCGTCCATAAAGCTCAAGTGCACCTGACTGGCATATTCAATGCAGTGCCTTTCGCTAAAGCGGCAGGTGAGTCATACTTATTCCCTAGCAATTTTTTTTCATTCCGTCTTCCTAAAGAAAGATAGAACGGACTTTCCAAAGGGAAGATTTATTGATACCGAACATTTTCCTGCACCAAAAGTACCAAACACTTGTAGTAACCCAAGTTCGAACACGTGTCGTCCCGCCGCTACTGCCGGGCCGATGTTGAGATCCCATTCATTACGATGCTGGGCTGGGATAATTTCCCAACGCAGCAGCAGCAGCCAACGAACATTTATTTCCCTTCGGCAGATGTGGATGAAATATTTATTCGTGAGCCTCCTATAGGTACCTAGCTACCTGTCCGTTTAGTGTCAGTCGTCGCACGAAGCGGATAAATTGCGCCATCGTCAAGCGGGTGGCAGGCAGATGTATGGCCAGAATTGAAGGTACATATAAATCTCTCGGGTCGATTTGTTCGGTGACTTTGTGATGGCTTGATTTGGCGGGAGTTTAAGAAAGAATTGGGGAAGTCGACGTCGGCGTCGGTGGTGTAGTGGTAAGCGTGGTTGCCTCTCACCCCAGTCGGTCGGGGTTCAATTCCCGTCGACGCCGATGGGATTTTCTGAGACATAAAATCCGTGATCACGTCTTCCTTCGGATAGGAAGTAAAGCCGTAGGTCCCGGCCCATGTGTTGATGGGTTCGATATGTAGGGTCCTCAGGTGTGGTGGCTGTCTCCCTGGGGCGTCGGAATTTAAGGCTTAGCTCCTAGACCCAGCCGACGTAAAACACAACTGGCGCCGAACGGTGCTAATTGGTCAGAAAGAAGAAGAAGAAGAAGGGGAAGTCGACTTTTCCGTTAGATATATGAGGGAGGTCACTTTGAGAAGCTGTATGACCGAAGCAACAAACGAAGAAGTGAAACAAGATCATGCTGCATGCGTTTGCGGATTTGATTTCCGTTTGGTCTATAATAGAAAACTGTCTGACTTCCTATAACTTCATTGTTGACACTCGGTGAGATATGTACAAGATTTAGCGCTATACAAGAATTTGAATCAATTGGTTTGAAACCTAGTTATAGCGACGACTGCATACTCTATGAGAAACAAAAACTTCAAAAAAAAGGCCAGAGAAAACATAATGACAGGATAGACCAAACGGCCAACAGCACTTTGAATTAGACTTCGTTATCCATTTGAGTAACAGGGCACGATTTTTGTTTTGTCTAGAATGATGTCCAATTTAATTGTTCACAACATGACACCCAACGTAGGACTCGTTTATTTATTTGTACGAGCTTTTGTTTCAAAACATCAATTAATGCGAGACGAAAACACATTGTTAGGTTGTTTCTATCTAGAGTACCATTGAGCATTGTCACTATTAGCAACGAGAATCTAATGGGCCAGACCAAAAAGCCCGATAATAAAATAGATTTGGCCTGTTTCTGACAGTACGCATTTTTCTACTGGTCGTTAATTCGGAAACATACCAAGAACTCACCTTGAAATGAACTGCTTCGGGACCGCTGTAAGGATCAACTTGATGGTTCCACAAATGGCCTAGCGCTCTTTAGGATTCCAACGAATCCTGACCATTTACCGGCGGCCAAACCGACGACGAACGAACCTTCAAAGCGAAATTGGACCATCACCGACGATTGTGGTAATGCAAGCAATCGAATGCTATCGAACGATTAGGCTTAGTTGGAATTTCATGAGGCTTTATCCATATCTTCTTATGGCGTGTTTCCCAGCGGAATGGTAGCACACAAAATCGACGAACCTGTCCGATGGAGGTGACCGCAGAAAGCGGCTTTATCCAATCACCTTCCCGCTTATCGGGGCTTGACATGATGTCGAATTAAGCGTTTTATCGAAAATGTACATTACGTTGAGGAAGTGTGGCAAGAACATCTTGTAATATTGGTTGGTTGACATCACATGTTTGAATCTGCTTCTAACCAGCGAATGTCCATATTGTATAATCATTTGTGTGTTTGTACGCTTAGTTTATGGGTATCCGATCTCCATTATCAATCACATATCCGGTGGTGGAAACCCCTGGCCAAATCAAACCAGCTATTAATTTATTCACAGTTCAATTAATAGTGTGACCTTTAATCGAGTGATACTCACGCTTCAACAAGCGTTGTTTGCCTATTACCGGGGGTCAATTGTGACGCATCTTATCATATCATAAATACCCGATCGGACGCAACAAAACGCAGTGATACCTAGTTAATATTTCATCAGGCCTCGAGCAGTGGCTCGCTGTATGTACGTACATCCTCTATTCTATTCATTGGTGCATAGATTCTCATGAAACATGTGTCGCTGGGGATAGTCTGTGCTATAGAGCTTGCTTGTCACCGCGCTTCCTACCTCTCCAAGCTCGTTTAGACAGACAATAAATTCCGAAGTGTATATGTTGCAGGAACCAGCATGTGTTGTACATGGGTTCGACAATAGAAACTAGACATATCCACCGTATAGGAAGCAATATACACAATCAATTGACATACATGATGGGTATGATTTTGGGATCATAATACAATCTCCTGCGGTGCTGGTTTCTCGGTACTCTGTAGCTTGGAATTGTATGGAGCTGGATCGAAAACGGAAGTACTATTGCAAAATGGCCTTATTGCTGTTATATAACTTATCATCCTCATTCTTGTGCAACATCATTCGTTACTTAAAATAAGAATCTTTAATTCTATAAGAGTTCTTATACATTTTGTCTGATAGCCAGCTTTGCACATAGTTAGCTTCGCAGAAAGAAAAACCTAATTAATCCACCTAGCGGTAATGCCGCCTTTCTCGTACCTTCAAAAACCAATTTCGACAAAATTCAAGTAACATGTTGATAAACGTGGAACTGCCGATATCTCAACTTCATTGGGAGCATCCGCATACTCGCCGATCCACTGAAGGACCGCGGGTTCGGCATCGTAGCGCTGCAGGAGGTGTGTTGGACAGGATCTATGGTGCGAACGTTTAGAGGTAATCATACTATCTATCAGAGCTGCGGCAACACACGCGAGCTGGGAACAGCTTTCATCGTGATGGGTGATATGCAGAGGCGCGTGATCGGTTGGTGGCCGATCGACGAAAGAAAGTGCAGGTTGAGGATAAAGGGCCGATTCTTCAACTTCAGCACAATAAGCTTGCACAGCCCACACTCTGGAAGTACGTACGCGCAACTCAAACGCGAGTACGATCGCTGCCCAAGCAACGACTTCAAGATCATCATAGGAGATTTGAATGCTCAGGTAGGCCAGGAGGAGGAATTCAGACCGACGATTGGTAAGTTCATCGCCCACCAGCAAACGAACTAAAACGGCCTACGACTCATTGATTTCGCCGCCATACGTAGCACCTTTTCCCAACACAGCCTCCCTTATCGTTACACCTGGAGATCACCACAGCAGACGGAATCTCAAATCGATCACGTTCTGATTGACGAACGGCACTTCTCCGACATTATCGACGTCAGGACCTATCGTGGCGCCAACATCGACTCCGACCACTATCTGGTGATGGTCAAACTGCGCCAATAACTCTCCGTCATCAACAATGTACGGTACCGGCGACCGCCACGGTACAGCCTAGAGCGACTGAAGCAATCGGATGTCGCCTCAGCATACGCGCAGAATCTCGAGGCCGCGTTGCCAGACGAGGGCGTGCTCGATGAGGCCCCTCTACAGGACTGCTGGAGTACAATTAAAGCAGCCATCAACGACGCAGCCGAGAGCACCATCGGGTACGTGGAACGCAATCGACGGAACGAATGGTTCGATGAAGAGTGCAGAACGGTTTTGGAGGAGAAGAAAGCAGCGAAGGCGGTAATGCTGCAGCAAGGGATTCGACAGAACGTGGAACGTTATAAACAGAAGCGGAAACAGCAGACCCGCCTCTTTCGGGAGAAAAATCGCCGCCTGAGAGAAGCGGAGTGTGAAGAAATGGAACTGCTGTGTCGTTCCCAAGAAACACGGAAGTTCTATCAGAAGCTCAACGCATCTCGCAACGGCATCGTGCCGCGAGCCGGAATATGCAGGGATAAAGACGGAGGCCTCTTGACGGACGGACGTGAGGTGATCGAAAGGTGGAAGCAGCACCTCGATCAGCACCTGAACGGCGTAGATAACGTAGGCACGGGAGCCCACGGCAACGGAGGAAACCAACTCCCACGCTGAGGGAAGTTAAAGATGCCATTCACCAGCTCAAAACCAACAAAGCTGGTAAAGATGGTATCGCAGCTGAACTCATCAAGATGGACCCAGAAAAGTTGGCCACCTGTCTGCATCGGCTGATAGTCAGGATCTGGGAAACCGAACAGCTACCGGAGGAGTGGAAGGAATGGGTAATCTGCCCCATTCACAAGAAATGCGACCATTTGAAATGTGAGAACTTCAGGGCGATCACTATTTTGAATGCTGCTTACAAAAAGCTATCCCCGATCATCTTCCTTCGTCTGTCACCTAAAACGAATGAGTTCGTGGGAAGTTTTCAAGCCGGTTTCATCGACGGCCAGTCGACAGCGGACCAAATCTTCACCATACGGCAACTCCTCCAGAAATGCCGTGAATACCAGGTCCCAACGCATCACCTGCTCATCGACTTCAAAGCGGCATACGACAGTATCTTCCGAGAATCATGGACGAAAACGGCTTTCCTGGGAAGCTGACTAGACTGATTAAAGCAACGGTGGACGGTGTGCAAAACTGCGTAAGTGTTTCGGGTGAACTATCCAGTTCATTCGAATCTCGCCAGGGACTGCGACAAGGTGATGGACTCTCATGCCTACTCTTCAACATCGCTCTGGAAGGTGTTATGCGACAAGCCGGGCTCAAAGGCCGGGGAACGATTTTCACAAAATCCGGACAATTTGTGTGCTTTGCGGACGACATGGACATTATTGCCAGAATATTTGGAACGGTGGCAGAGCTGTACACACGCCTGAAACGCGAAGCAGCAAAGATCGGACTGGTGGTGAATGCAGCTAAGACAAAGTACATGCTGGTAGGCGGAACCGAAAACGACCGGATCCGTCTGGGTAGTAATGTTACGATAGACGGGGATACTTTCGAGGTGGTGGAGGCATTCGTCTACCTCGAATCCTTACTGACGGCTGACAACAACGTGAGCCGTGAAATTCGGAGGCGCATCATCAGCGGAAGTCGTGCCTACTACGGGCTCCAGAAGAAACTGCGGTAAAAAAAGATTCACCCACGGACCAAATGCACCATGTACTAAACGCTAATAAGACCGGTGATCCTCTACGGGCACGAGACATGGACCATGCTCGAGGAGGACCTGCAAGCACTCGAAGTTTTCGAGCGACGCGTGCTAAGGACGATCTTTGGCGGTGTGTAGGAGAACGGTGTGTGGCGGAGAAGGATGAATCACGAGCTCGCTGCACTTTACGGCGAACCCAGCATCCAGAAGGTGGCCAAAGCCGGATGGATCCAGTGGGCAGGGCATGTTGCAATGATGCCGGACAACAACCCTGCAAAGCTGGTGTTTGCAACTGATCCGGTTGGCACAATCGCCTACATTGATTGCCGCTTGCTACTCCAACTTCCGATTGTTGACAAACACTACTTCAGTTTTGTAGTGAATCAATGTCAGTTTCCTGGAGTTTATCCACCCCTCTTCAACTATGATCGAGTGAGCTGAAGTCAATTCCATTTTTTCGACAATTTACCATAGACCTCCAGCGCCTGCAAGGCTAGGCAGTTGCTAACCCCAAAATACGGCAGTAATGCTGGTAAGTCGGAGCGCAGCCAGGCGTTCTGGAAAGCTGGGTGGGTCTGAAACGGCAGCCCATCCCGGATTGAAGGGACCAGCGTATTGCTACCATTGTCAGGTCCTCAGCCACCACAAGTTAGGATGTCAGGGGAAAGACACCCCCTCCAGAGATATGAGAGCGTAGGGACCACCAGGCCACAGAAATCTAGAAGGTCAGGTACTTGTCAGCGAGAGTGAAGAATCCAAGCACTCGGTAGTTTTGAAGGTGATGAGGAGTGACGTCAAACTCGTGGAACTGTCCAAATAACACGCATGTTTTATAAGAGTTATGGCAGCGCAAGTTTTGGTTGTCTAGAAGTTAATTTGACGTGATTTAAACAAAATGCTGGAATCACGTCAAATTTACTTCCACACAATTAAAATGTTCGCTGCCGTAATGCTTATAAGACATGTGTGTTGCTTGGGTGGGAGCTAACGTACGCAGTATTAAACGTACTCGTGCCGTCTACCCCCTTGGTTTGAACGACACCTCATGCAAACCAACGGGGTTCGTTTTTTTTAAATTTGTACTTCTTCATTATAACCTTGTGGACATCGAAAAACATCGTTTTTGCTGATTTGATTTGATTATGCGTTCCGTTTTACCCCGTTTCATGAGCAGAATGACGTTTAAACCATTTTTAGTTTGAACGATTTGCAAATGAGAGGGGTCAAATTAAAAAGTGTTCAGATTGGATGAGGTCAAACTAACGGGGGTAGACGGTACAGGTGAAAGGATCCTACTCAAGCACGACAAAGAATGCAAGGGCTCTGTCTGCAAGAATATAGCAGAAGAGGTCCTTGGCGAGAGTGTCCAGGAGAGGGCTCTCATGAGATCACTGAAGCTGAAGATATCGTCAAAGACCGTTAGTCAAAGTAATTCGAACTGTAGGGTAGACTAATGCCTACACACACACACACACACACACACACACACACACACACACACACACACACACACACACACACACACACACACACACACACACACACACACACACACACACACACACACACACACACACACACACACACACACACACACACACACACACACACACACACACACACACACACACACACACACACACACACACACACACAGCGATCACCTTTCGGCTCACTACTGCATCGCGCATCGGCTACAATAACAGCAGGCAACGGGTAGAGAAAAGGGTGACAAGACCACGGCCAAACCCTTTTAGGTGCCAGGCATAATATAATAATGGTCTATACATTCATATATAGATAATACCCGAGCAGAAGGGCATACCTTACAAATACCATGCGAAGGGCAACATGTGCTCTAATACCTAAAATTGTGATTTCTGCGTTTTTCTACGAAATGTTATGAGAACATCCCAATAACAGTTGGAGGTATTTGAGCAGAGTTTGGTATTGATGTAGTATTTGTAGGTTTAGCTGTGAAAATGACCGAAGAACAAGATTTGCTATTACATGATGAAGTCATCGAACAAATGAAACATTTAAGAACAAGAAATGTTATTAGTTTGTTATTCAATAACTTTGAAGTAACAATTACAGCACTTAAAATTTATGGTATGCATTTATTATTAAAATAACAAGACTTGTTATTTTGTAGGTGTTATTTATACAAAATTTAGGCATTCGTTTTTGTTATTTTGCCTCTTATTACCACCTAATAAAGGGCATATCAAGGTATGGTAGTATTGAGGATAAATACCTTGATATGTTATTCACTTGTTATTTTCTTCTGCTCGGGTAGCTCAGGTGACATAATAATTGTGTTATTGAAAGGTGAGAGCAGCAATTCGATGAACAGGGAAAATAGGATCATAGGAAATAACGTAAATCAATCTACCAAAGTAATCACGCCGTGAAATCAATGCAACAGTTGGCCTCTAGCCGTCAATATTCCGAAACGCCCCGAATAAGTAACACATTTCACGCTTCATCGTCTCTCCCTGGAGCATTACCGCGAATCGAGCGTGGCGCAATTCGGATCCACTAAACAACAACTCACATCATCCAGCCAGCCGGTGCGGTGCGATGCGGTGTGCTAACAAGTCTACCAACCATTATTAATATTACCGATGTTGAGTGGTCATCAAAATGTCTCCGCTGCTAGATGATATGCCTCTCTTTCTCTCTGTTGCTGGTGTGCTGTAGTCCTCCGAGATCACCGAGTGGCACCATAGTACCTATGTAGCTACATAGTAGATAGACATCACTCATAATAAGCGCATTGTTCGTCGCGTAATTTGATTTGATTGTATTATAATGGGACGACGCAAACATCCACTCGGATGGTCTGGATGGCTGGACACACGAAGGAATGGGATTTCTCGTTTTAGGTTCTTTTTTTTTCGGGAAGAGGAGTTAGCAGATGTGGTGATGGCATCAGCAGAGGTATTTACCGGCGAGGTAAATTTTTTCGACCTGCCCAGAGGGCATCGGAGACAGTCGGACTATGAGTGAGAAATTTGGAAACTTCTATCTACATTTAGCTACCGCAAACCGGATTGCGGTAAGCACGCGAATATGACTTCGTGTTGTCCAATTGACCCCATTCCACGGTAGTTATCAACTCCTACGTTGCGTCGCCACCAGGGGACTAATGGAGGGCACGATAGCTAGCACCCATATAGAAGTGAGTTATTTTTGTCATCAAAGGGACCCATTCCGACCCCGGATGCTTAACGAACCGGGAAAGGAATTGGGAGAAGAAAAATTTTCGAACCGAAATTGATTATTATCGGCGGTTGTGGGGATGGTGGAGGGTATAGCCAAAGGGTACCAGAGGGGATGTGAGAGCTTTTGATGTTTTGGTGTCAGGATGTTGTACGTTGATTGAGCTTTGAGCAGAAGTAAATTTTCAAAGAAGGTTTGGGCAATTTAGGCAATCATCTGTGATCGAGATTCTACCTGTTTTTATGCGTAGTTAACTATCATTAGTACAATATAAACATCGTATTTCTGCTCATCTTGGAACTTGAAAAAGGCACGGACACGTTTAATGCTTCTAGTGAGCTTATCGCTCTTAGCTCGGACTAGCATGCAACGCCCAGTGGCACAGCCGAAAACTTTTCCTAACAGCTGCAGCGGGAATCGAACCCACGCTGCTCAGCCCGATGCGACTAAATGCTTGGTGACACTAGCCGCTCGACCACGAAGCCGCACAAGCCACTTGTTCAATAGAAGAGTTTTTTTTTGTATTTCTGGCGAATCTTGAGAAATCTTTCGAACAATTTGAAATGTATTATATAATTGAATTTTATTCAAACAAATAGCATTATACTTAGCATGATTTTGCCAGTCTTAAAAACGATGAATGTATACCTGAAACGGAAAGAGAAAAAATATAATAAATTTGATGCAATATCGTTCTTATCGATTTCAATAAGGAAACAATGTCAGTCATGTGGCAGAAAATCATTGTACCAAAAACGAACCATTCATGCATTTCCCCAAAAGATACAATTCAATTATTTACACTCCTCAAACACAACAATAATGTTTGCAAAAGATATGACTCATCCATCCGCAGATAACCGACACAGGGTAGCCTCCTTTTTCAATGTTTGGGCTCAGAGCCTTCAGCCTATGTACGTACGTAGTCGACCCTTGTTTCCTGTCTCCGATATGCGACCCAGATGCAATCTAATTAGGTTTGCGTAAGTAATATGGTATTCTCGCTTGACCATGTACGTACAGAATGTATATACAATAATGCGTAGCAAGCAGACGAAACGCTTTCCTTGTTTTTTCTTTCTTTTTTTTGCCGCTTGACCCCATAGGCATTTGAGGGATCATGGTGTCAAGGAAATTGTGTATGAAGCCGGCCGTGTGATGTAATTACGTGATACAATATGCTTTCCAAATGAAGGAATATTGTCGATGCCATTTAACTTGGGTCAACTAGAAAACGCACAGCTACAAAGTAGGACCGGCTTAAGGACATTTCCCCGAATTCCATTACCCCGAATGACCTGTTATGGCAGCCAATTAAACTCCTCATAATACATTAAAAAGTTTCAACAATTCGAAAATTGACAATAAATAAATAGGGGTGGAAGCAATAATAATCTATAGAAGTTCCATAAAAAAATCAAAAAGCGCATAAATAAATCAAAACTTCCCATAAATAATTGATTTTCGAGGTTCGGGGTAACGGAATTCGGGGAAATGTCATAGAGTCATACAGCTCAAGCATAATATACATTGTATAGGGCATTTTTTTTATTATCGTACTATTTGGGCCGAAGGGTCTCCGATTTTCATGACAATTTTTCCACAAGCAGGGCTCATGAATATATGAACAAAAAAAAAAAAAAAATGAGCAAAATTCCGGGTCGCCTATTTTTTCCGGAAAACTCAGGTGGAAATTTTGACACTACTTACTTTGAAAAATCAAAACTCATGAACGAAAAATCATAGAAACAAAGTTTTTTTTAGGAAATGAAAGCAAATTTTCCAGAAATTCAAAAAAAGGCAAAAGTTTTCTACAAAATTTTCCACAGTTGAGAAAATTCGTAAAGAAAAGCCGGAAAACAATGCTCGAACTCGTGGAAAATTTTCAAAAAAAAAAAATACTTCTGAGAAGGTTATTTCATAAGCTTTAATCGCTGAAATATTTGGAATGCACTTTTTTTCGTTCATGAATTATGGTCAATTTTGTTGAAAAATGTCCAAATTTTTCATGTAAGCCTTTTCTTTGAAAAAATATAACTTAGGAACGAAGCATCTTAGAAACACAGTTTTTTAATGAAAATGAAAGCAAATTTTCTCAGGAATAAAAAAAATATGAAGTGGAAAAAGTTTTCCACAAAATTTTCCACCGTTGAGAAAATTCAAAAAGAAAAGCTGGAAAAAGTGTTCCCGAATTCGCGGAAAATTAAAAAAAAAATATTTTTGAGAAGGTAGTTTCATAAGCTTTGATCGCTGAAATTTTTGGAATGGACTTTTTTTCTTTCTTGAGTTATGGTCAATTTTGTGAAAAATAACCATGTATGCATATATTATGTGGTAATTTTTCACATAATTGGCCATAACTCAAGAACAACAACCAAGTGTATTCCAAAAATATCAGCCATCAAAGCTTATAAAACTACCTTCTCAAAAATATTTTTTTGATAATTTTCCGCAAGTTCGGGCACAGTTTTTTCGGCTTAAATTTCCTAAACGGTGGAAAATTTTTGGAAATCTTTTTCCTTTACATATTTTTTTGGATTCCTGAGAAAATTTTCTCTCTTAAAAAAAACTTTGTTTCTATGATGGTTCCTTCTTGAGTTATGATTTTTCGAATTAGGTAGTGAGAGGGGAAAACAAAAAAAAATCCACCTGAGTTTTCCGGGAAAATAGACGACCCTGATTTTTTTCTTTATCTATGAGCCCTGCCTGTGGAAAAAGTTTCATGGAAATGTGAGACCGTTCGGCCCAATCCCGTACGGTAATAAAAAAATGCCCTATACACATATGTTTACAGCCAAAGTAAGAACCAGATGAGGTTGAAAACCCGGTTTCCATTTCTTCTCACATAACAGTGAAATGAGAAGTGCGGAATGATAAGTGAGGTGTTTGATGAGTGATTACTGTGAATTTAGCAGTGACGTGTGCGGAGTAAGAAATGTTATTGCGGTGAGAGAAGTGAACAGTTAATAGTTAGAAATGAGAAGTGAGTAGTGAGGAATAAGCAGTGAAATGTGAGGAATGATAAGTAAGCACAGCAAAGTGAAGAGTAAGTAGTTAGCGGTAACCACTGTGAAGCAGTAGAAAGTTTGTAGTTAGGAGTAGGTGGTGAAGAGTGAAAAAGGAAGAGTGAGAAGTGAACTCTAAGGGATGAGTAGTGAGGAATGAATTAATGAAAAGTGAGCAGTGAAGTGTGGGACGTGAGGAGTGCGTATTGTAAAGAAAAATAAGTCTAAATCAGTGAAAAGTAAGAAGCTAGAAATGAGCAGGTATAAATAAGAAATAAGCAGTGAGGAAAAAGAAATTGAAAATGAAAAACGAGGAATGCACAGTTGTTCGCTGTTGAACAAAAACCCAACAAAACCTTTTACTCTAAACCCTTATAAACATATTAAAAACATGAAATCTATCTGGAACCTCTATTCTTTGTCATGGGCTCCATAAATTCAAAATGTACATACACTGAAAAGAGCATAAAAAGGGGGAACTTTGTGCATAATTTGTGATAGAACAAAACAGGGGGTTCCAAGGGGCGTCAAAGGCATTTCAGGTGGTTACTTCAAAGGATTTCTAGAGTCTTTTCAGGGCGTAACGATCGTTGGTGTTGCAATTAGATTACGGTAATTTCAGGAACGTTTTTTAAGGATTTTTAGGTGATTCATGGGGATCTAAGGAGTCTTTAAAGGGCTACAAACGATTTTTAAGTGCATTTAAGTTGGTTTCAGGATCCTGTTAAGGCGTCCCACGTGGTTTCAGAGAAGTATCGAAGGGTTTCAGGAACTTTCGGGGGGTGTTATGAACGTATTAAGTGCTTTCCGAGGGGTTTCAGAGGTGTTTCTTCAGAAATTAAGGTACTTCAATGGGTTTTTCAGATACGATGGCAGTGGGTTTCGGGCATGTTTCAAAGGTGTTCCTATAGGATTATGGAGGTTTCAAAGGCGATTCATGGCATTTCAGGGGCGTTTAAAGGAGTTTCAAGGATATTTTTGGGTTGTATCGGTAGTCTTTATATGGTGTTTTAAGGAGTTTCAGGGGCGCATCAAGGCTTTACAAAGGGTTTCAGGTGGTCTTTGAAGCATTTTAAGGGGCATTCAAGGTGGTGTCAAGAGCATTTCAAAGAGTTTGCAAGGATTTCAGGGGAGTGTCAATAGAATAACGAGAGTTTCAGATTCAATCAAATGAAGCTCTCTGAGACCCCTTGAGACGCGCCTGACACTCCCCAAGCACCCTGAGACCTCTTGATACTTGCGGAGACCACAGAGGCGTCCCTGAGATTTCCTGGTACCCCTTGAAACCCCTTCAAACGCCCCTGATTCCCTCTGGAACTCCCTTGGAACCCCCTGGGACCCCTAGAAGCGTCCCTTAGGCCCCCTGAGCCCCTCGGAGTAGGCTGTCCTGTATTTTGCAAAAAAAAATAAATGGAAATGTTAGAGGTTTGTTATTTTCCAATGATG
Organism: Aedes albopictus; assembly: GCF_035046485.1. Lineage (NCBI taxonomy): Eukaryota > Metazoa > Arthropoda > Insecta > Diptera > Culicidae > Aedes > Aedes albopictus. The sequence goes on along the minus strand of NC_085137.1, from coordinate 474,828,756 downwards.
TTTTTAGCTAAAACATGACCAACAGTCGAATGAACATCAAAAGTTCTAAAAAAATGTTTGCGATAAAATATAGAATTTTATTTTAAAAATAACCCTTTTTTAAGAGAAACCCTATTCTACTAAAACCGATGATTTAAGGACCCAAATGGTCCAAACATGTGCTCAGAATTGCGATACAGTTTCTTACCGATTATGGTGATACTCATTTTTGGCAACACTCGATTTTGGCAACTAATTTTTTACCGATTTTGGCAACACAAATTTTTGACAAAATTTTTTACCAATGTATCGTTTTAAATTCATATTTTAGCCTTACTTTTCTTAAAAAATTCAAAGTAGTTAAGTTTTCCAAAAACCATAAATTTACAAATAATGATGTAGTTTATGTATATCACCGGAGAAGAGTGTTTAAACTTGTGAATAGTCTATATCTATATATATAAAAATGAGTTTGACTTCCCTTTGAGGCAACAAAAGTCAGGAACGGCTGAACCGATTAGAATGAATCTTGCATGGTTAGATTCGTATTCATGGTGGCTGTGTTTATATGTAAAAAAAAAGTTAGGAAAAAGAACTAAAATGTAAGAAAATTGATATAGTGCTGATTTTGCATGAGCTGGGAAGGAAATCAACACGATCGAAATGAAATCAATCTAGAGTGCGGTGCTAAATGAGCTCAACAGTTGTCAAACCACCACAAGACGGCAAGACAAAGTTTGCCGGGACAGCTAGTTTATAATATAAGCAAAAATGACGCATTAAAGATGAAAATATTTAAAAATTATTTGACTGATTTTGACAACACCCCATTTTGGCAACATAAAGATCAGCTCGTGTTGCCATAATCAGTAAGAAACTCGCTTTTAAGTTATTGAGCAATATAGGGAAGGTTTCCTTCATAATCTATCAGCTATCAGGTAACAGAAGGCCGACTCCAGAGGCACGTTATCCTGCATTCGGGACATTTGCGAAATCGCCTTACATTCAAGCCTATTTCATCATTTACCTGAGGGAAAATGGGACAAGGGATGGGAATTAGGAAAGGGAAAGGTGAAGGGGAATTAGGAATGGGAAAGGGAAGGGGTGCCCTAGAAGAGGGAATGAACGCATAAGCGTAAAGAGAGCCCATGGCTCATTGGAGGCAGCTTGTGACGTCATGCGATTTTCAATATGACATTGAAAGGCACGTCATCGAAAGCATCCTCAATATTCAAGAAATCACCCAAGCAAAAACTACGTATGAGCGAGTGCTTTCTTGAAAACGTATACACCTTTGTGTAAAAGAGTCACTGTGGACATGTGAGTTCACATGAACAGGCATGTTAGCCAGACTTACATCACAGATGTGATAATCGACAATGCGTTTCAAGAATTTCATAAAGAACGAGGTAACCAGATAAATCAGGAACTCATTCTTTCTTTATACAACGCACGCATCCTTTCGGGATTTACCTATCAAGTAATTTCACGCCATGAAAATACCCAATAGAAAATTACAAGAGTTCAAAACATGTTTGAAACACTCAAATCCCTCTGGAGAACAATAGGACAAAGCCTCATTTGCTCCTGGAGATTTGAAGTAAGCAGAGCTTTTTAATGCCCACTAAATCGATTCTATAGCTTCAATCCTCGGGGTCGAAGCTAACGATTCGTAGCTTAACAAAAGACTGTTTTATCCGAAGATATTTTGAACTTTAGTTCTATTCAGGAATACCTCTTGCGGTCCGCACAGACCGCAGAGAACAAGCTTCTTTCAAAGCAATAGCTATGGTATACCACAATGAAACTCTCTTGGAGTAGCAATGGAAGCGAGTTATCCATAAAATGTGGTCGCAGCCAATTATTACAGATTCCCTAGTTTGTTGCCCAGGGACGCCTGAATACGCAAAGTTTGCGAAGGAACACTCAAAATTGCAAAGAAGGTTAAATAGAGACTTCTCATCTGACACATGCCAATCAATCAACTCATGGCAAAATCTGCTCATGCAGAGTTGGGTTAGGTTCAATTCTATGTCAATTTATTCATGAACTGCACTACCTAAGTATTCCATCAAACCAATCAAACTAAAGCATCTCAAATTAATGTTTGAGCTACTTCAGATGATATAATCATCGTAGCAATACTACCAAATATCAGCGAAAAGATGCTGAAAACAAGAGCTTGCTTGAAGGCATCCATAAGGAAAGGTTGAAACATACTGTTAACGTTATTCTAAAATATAGCATGCTCGAGGCACGACACTTCATCTATAATGAAAAAAGCAAAACTGGTTTCACAAGGTAACCTATACAGAAGTTACCCTACGAAAATAAACTTTTTAAAGTAGAGCCACTTGGGATACACACGCTTTTAACGCTGAAAATTGTACTGAGGTTTCGTAGCCATAGCCACTACCCAAACTAGACAGGACTCTTCACAATCACAGCACAAAAAGGAAACATCAACGACAAACCAAATCGGGGTCAATTGAGAAACGCTAATGGCGAAAATGCATTAAGCGAATCCATATAGGTACTAATGTAAGCTAATTTACAACATTTGAATAATCCCGCCCTTATTTAGCCTCAAATTTGAGACTAAAGAAGGACAACTGATTATCTCGGAGAAACGTAAGGTCCACTGCCCTATTGCTCCGGTTGGCGCAGTAAGGGCGTAATACTGTGAAGGACGCCCTTATTCTCCACAGGCTCCGTTTGTGGTTAGGTTTTTATAAGACCCCCCTAACCATTCATTCCTGGGCACGGTAAGCATAAAGTCGCATAACACCATGAATTGGGGGTCACCTGCTTAGTGGACTCTCACCACTGCACAGTGGGAAAAATCGACAGAAAAAACGAATCTTTTAACGCCGCTGGTTTCGGTACGTGAAGTTGACCATTTCTGACGTAAAAAAATACGAGAAATCGATTGGTGCTAAATTCATTCACCGCACGGCACGGGAAGTGGTCCAATTTGCTCTATTTTCCCCTTTTTTATACAAAAAGAGAATCAAAATGTACTTTTAAACAGCTAACGCGACTGTAGATCATTGAAAATAGCTGCAGGTGTAATTAGAGGTCAATAGAAATCATAAACATACATGAAAGATCCTTTTAAATGCTGATTTTGCCCCATATGCCTCAACACCTGCTGGAAATTCTGAATTTTACATGATCTATATATATATAAAAATGAGTTTGAAGTTCCTTTGAGGCAACAAAACTCAAGAACGGGTGGACCGATCAGCATGACTCTTGCATGGTTCGATTCGTATTCATGGTGGCTGTGTTTATATGTAAAAAAAAGTAACAAAAATCAACTAAAAAGGCATGGAAATAGTGAAAGTTATGAATTTTGATGTGCTGGGAGCAAATTCAACCCATATCGAAATAAACACAATCTAGAGTGCTGTGCTGTAAAAACTGAACGGATGTCAAACCCCCATGTCTTGGCAAGACAAAGTTTGCCGGGCCAACTAGTTATGAATAGATTTTTAATGTTACTGATTTGAATTTCATTTTTGTTGCATTAACAAAAAGCGCTAGATCTATTATCACCATAATCATCTTCGGGAGTTGTCCAATTTGCCCCATTGTGCCCTATTATCATAGAAAAATGAGATTAAAAATGTATTTATAAGAAACAGATACTGTAATGGAACGTTAAAATTAGTTTTAGTTGCAATTGGAAGCTAACAGCTATCATGCTCATAAATGAAAAATATTTTCCCTATTTTGGCTTACATGCCCCTAAAATTGCTGGATGATAACATTTTTCTATTGTTTTATAATGTCACTGGTTGCAATACATGAAGTCCTAGATCATTTTTTATATGTACAAATACGGTTTATCGATAAGTTTTAGAATCATCCACGGGAGGGTACAAATAGCTGTCCATTTTACCCCAATTTGCCCTGATTTGTTGTCGCCTCATGAATGAATCGATTTCCCCCATTTGCTTATGTCCGAATTGATGGACTTTTGTTACCAATCGGAATCGAAAGGACACTTAAAACATATGACTCTGGTGGGGAATGAAGGGTGTAATAAGCATTAACCTTTATCTTAATTTGTGGCAAATATGCACGCAACTGATTAAATGAGGCATCTTAAATATAAATTATTTGATGCTTTGAGACGTCCTATTTAGTTAGTTTAGCGCATATGTGCAATATTTTATAAAATGCTTATTATGCCCTTAATTCCCCATCAAAAGCTGAAATTATAGAAAAAGTCATATATATGTCTTATGTATTGGTTTCAGTGGTGCTAATAATGGAAATTTATTTATTCATTACTTGACAAAAAATCAGGGCGAATTGATTTGTTCATTATATGACAAAAATCAGGGCGAATTGGGGTGAAATGGACAGCTATTTATACCATTCCGAGAATGATTGTAGTATTAATCGATAAACCGCATTTGTATACATCAAAAATGATCCAGGGCTTCATGTTTTGCATCCAGCGACATTACAAAACCATACAAAATATGTTATTATCCAGCAGTTTTAGGGGAATGTAGGGTAAAATAGGGAAAATATATTTCTTATATGCACATGATAACTGTTAGTTTCCAATTGCACCTAAAACTAATTCCAACGTTCCATAGCAATATATGTCTTTCATAAATACATTTTAAATCTCATTTTTCATGAAAATAGGGCAAAATGGGGCAAATTGGACAACCCCCGAAGATGATTCTGGTGATAAAAGCTCTAGCGCTTTTTGTTTATGCCAAACAAATCAACTTCAAGTAAGTCACATTAAAAATCCATTCATAATTAGGAAAATTGTGAATATCCGACAGTTGTTGGGGCATATGGCGCAAAATAAGCATTTAAAAGGATCTGTCATGTATGTTTATGATTTCTATTAACCTTTAATTACACCTGCAGCTATTTTCAATGATCTACAGTCGCGTTAGCTGTTTAAAAGTACATTTTGATTCACTTTTTGTATGAAAAAAGGGGAAAATAGAGCAAAATGGACCACTTCGCCGTGCGGGTGCGGTGAATGAATTTAGCACCAATCGATTTCTCGTAAGTTTTTACGTCAGAAATGGTCAACTTCACACGTACCGAAACCAGCGGCGTTAAAAGATCCGTTTTTTCGGTCGATTTTTCCCACGGTGCACTGGATCAGGCGGTCCGTAGTGTTATTCTTAGTTAATTGAGACAACCGCTACCGACACTACACATGAATCTTAGGCTGATTCAGAGGGTTTAAGGGGGTTTCAGGGGCATTGTTACGGCATTCCAGGGGGTTTCAGGAGTATTTCAAAGGTGTTACGGATATTTCAGGGGCGAGTCGATAGTATTGCAGAGGTTTCCGATTTTAAGAGGTTTTATGGGTGTTTCATGGGAGGTTTCAGGGGGTTTAGAAGCGTTTAGAGGCTCCTGAAAGCTCCCAAGAAACACCCTGGATCCCCTGAGATCCACTGGGATCCTCTAAAACGTCAGTGAGATCCGCCGCAATGCCCCTGAGACCCCAAGAAGCGCCCCTAAAATCCCCCGAAACGCTTCTAGGACCCGCTGAAGCACCCCTGAGATTCAGACCCCTTGAGATGCCTATGGAGCTCCCTTAAACGCGCCTGAGACCTCTTGGTACCTCCTTGAATCCCCCTAATACGCCCCGGAGACCCACTGGAAATCCCTTAGAATCGCTAGGGACCCCCTGAAATGTCTCAAAGACCACCTGAAGCGCCCCTGAGATCTCTTGAAGATCCAGAAACCCCCTGAGACGTCCCTAAAATCCCCTCAATCGCCCCTGAAATCTTCTGGTTCCCTAAAACCTCCAAAATCTCTCTGGGATCCCTTCGAAACGCTCCAGAGATCTCCTGGTTCTGGTACCCTTTTCCTTATAATACCATAACTGCCGTCATTATTACATTTTCTTATGTACATTACTGATTCTGAATAGCTCTCTTTTTGATGCTGGGCATAAGCAAATATGCAAGCATGAAAAAAGTACAAAAATCAATCCAAAGAAATCGTTTTAGTATTTTGAAATGACACAACATAAATGAATGTCGAAGTACAACACTACCTGAAAACCTCGATCGTCGCATACAGTGAGTGCGCGGTGCAGTTTCGGTTGCTTGATGGCGCGCGTCCTGGAGTGCTAAACTGCTTAGCCACAACTTAAATTGATTACAGATGTTCTTGGCGTATCTACGAACAAAGTTTCCGAAGAGACTAAAAGAGTTATTGCGTTTATTAAAGCAAAGGACGCTAGCATAGTAGTAAATTTATATTTTTTCTCCCTGAACTGTCATGTTTTACAGTTCAGGGAGAAAAATTATTAATCAGGCTACATTCAAGAGGCTGTCAAGTAAATAAATGACAATGAATTCACCTGAAACTTTGGATTTCAACAACTGAAATATTTAGGAAGCTAAAAAAATACTAAATACATCTTGGTAGGTGAAAAGCATTTCCATTTTCTAGAATTCGACCGCTTTCGTACCAATGTGAAATGTAAAGCAGTGAGAATTCTACAACGATGAGTTAGTAGATCTGGAAGGAGATGGAAATGAGCACTGAGAAGAAAGAGTGAGAAGTGAGCAGTGAAGAAAAGAAAACGAAGAATAAGCAGTTTTGAAATGAGAAGTGAGTGATGAGGATTGAGCAATGGGTAGGGAGAAGTGGGCAGTGATTAATGAGAATTCAAAACTGAGAAGCGAACAAATAGAATAAAGAAGTGACGAATGAAGAGTGAGAAGTAAACTATAATGAGTAAGCAGTTTAAGGCGAAGAATGTGGGTTGCAATGAAGTGCGGAATGGATAGTGAGCAGTGAATGGTGAAGAGTAAGGAGTGAATCAGAAGTAAGCAGGAGCAAGTATTGGAGAGAAAAGAATGAGTGTGAACCAGTGGGAAGCGAGGAATGTGAATTTGTGTGAAGTGAGAGGCTCAAGGTCTAGACCATGCAATATGAGTATATTTTGTATGGGTAAGATGTTGTGAGTCCAAATGTGGCAATCAGAATTTCCAAGATGGCGGTTCAAAATCCAAGATGGCAGCTGAAAATTTAAGATGATGGTTGTTTAATGGAGTTTTAGGCTCTAAACCCATGCAATACTGGTATATTTGGTATAAGGAAGATGTCCGGAGCCCAACAATATGGCGACCAGAATATCCAAAATGGCGGTTAAAAATCCAAGATGACGATTCAACATTCAAGATGGTGGCTGTTTAATGGAGTTTTCCGCTCTTAAACCATTCAACATGGGTATGTTTGATTTGAAGAAGATGTCCGGACTCCGGAGTCCAAAAATGGCGACCAGAATATTCAAGATGGCGGTCTGAAATCCAAGATGGCGGCTCCAAATTCAAGAAAGCGGCTATTGAGTTTTATGCTCTGAAACCATACAATATGGGCATATTTGGTAAAGCAAAAAAGCCTGGAGTCCAAAAATAGCAACCAGAATTTCCAAGATGACTGACTTAAATTCAAAATGGTGGATCAAAATTCAAGATAGCGGTTGTTTTTTTAAGAGTTCAGGGAATCAGGACATCAAAAGCCGGATAAGCGATATGATTTCTGGTGCCATGAAATAGATTTTTGTTATACGTATGAACGTGCGATGTTCATTAAATTGTCACATGAGTTTTGTAAAAATGGGTTTTCGTAGGCAAGAGAAAGGCGCCTTCACCGCTAGGTAGATTAAGGGGGGGTTTTCTATAACACTTGTCCGAAGAGAAGATAACCATGTTGAAACTCAAATCGCGTATTTCTCAGTTTGCTGTTTTGGAACATGGGACAACAATGCTGCACATTGCAACGGTGGATAACTTGTAGTACCGTGAGTCTATAGTTTTTAAAACCTTTATTTCAACAGAAATCTGAACAGTACTGATATGAACACTAACAATCAATTTGAGTCACCTTGTAGTTTACACACTTTTCCAGGTTTTAATACTTTTAACTGAGTGATTAATCAAGAATGTGCAACTTGAGGTCAAGTAAGTTGAATGTAAAGTTCATGTGTGTCAACAGTCATAAATCAAACTAACCAATGAACTCAATAGTCATTTCATTACCAGAAAAAAAAGAGAACACTCAATTACGTAAGCACGTCTCTATTCCGTCATCCACCTCTATTGGGTAACGTTCGATCGACCACATCAATACCTTAGCTAGCAGCAGCAGTAGCAACAGCAGATGTGACGAGAATTTCCTTCATCCCATCCGTAAAAGTAATGACGTTCCGGAGAGCTGACAGCTGTGTCAGGTCCCAAAAGTGGATCCCTGGGACTACACATCGCATCACCACACAGCTAGCGTAGCCGCCATCATCGTCCTTCCCTTCGTCGGGGCTCCTTATGATGAGGCACATAACTGACAGCCCTTGACAAGATATTTTCATTTTTCCATCATTGCGATGGCGACGATATGTGTAGTGTGTGTGTGTGTACCCAGCGCAGCCCGTGTGGGAACTTCAAGTGTTCAAAGAAAGTCGGGAAGTAGTGCCGATGCTGGTTATGTTGAGAAAGAAAAAAATAATGTGAAACTGAACGGTACAGGCAGGAAGAAGCAGTCTGGTCTGGTATGCTCGATGTGTTTGCTTGGTGGTCGGTTGCTGTCCCGGTGAAAAACCTTTATGGGAGAGAGCGCAAACATTGGAAATGGATGCCATAGTTTTGCGCCTCCATGTCTGCAAGCTTCCTGGGAAGGCATCATCATTTACAGGGCTGGTGGCGGTTATCATACTATAGGACCACAAACGCTTTGCTGACGAAAAAAAATGCAATAATACAGCGTTTTTTAGCGAAAAATTGTTGCCTTTGGAATCACTATCAATCCTCTTTAGGACTTGGGCCTTAAGTGCTTACAGCTTCAAGACATTTTATTCCATATTGGAGAATTTCTCAAAAAAATGTTCCGGTACCAGCCCTACATCGCTATCATCACTATCTGTACCGGAAGCGAATTTATCTTCTATTTGCCCGACAAGGCTGCTGCAAATGGTGAATGGTGGGGTGGGAGTTTGTTAGAGTCCTGCTTCATCGTCGTAGTCGTCGTCGTCTCGACTAATGCTAATTGAAGTCAGGTGGTTTTTATTAGTTCCTGCTCAACGAACGGCGACCGCTTTTAAAGTGTGCTCTGGTAAGGTACCGGGAAATGGAATCAACTTGTTTGCTGCCGTGCCCACTCAGGGATATTGCTCTCTTTTTCTACCTGCGATGGATCCATAAAACGGAGTCAATTTCTCAATATACTGTCTCTGAAATGGAATTCCAATCAATAGACTCCCAACAGATGACGACGATGACGACGCGACGACCGGAATCGATCGGATATGGCAAAAGTTTTACCTCTTTCGACTTTCGGAGGAAACCCATTTAAGGGCAAAATGAAATGAAATTTGTTTTCTGGAACAACTTGGGAAACTCCATCAAGATTTCAAACGTACACACAGTGTTGAAGTGAAACTTTCAACACGGTTCCGCTTCGTCGGTTGATTGTGTTCGGGATGAAAACCATTCGAAAATTAAAAGTCATTTTCCAGCTGCTTGTTCAGTTTTCCCGGATCTATAGGCGTCACAGCTGGCTGCCCTGGCCTCATCCGAATGATCTCATTCATTTCATCTCCGCTGGGATGTAATCTTTCGGCATGAATAGATTTCCATTAGTCACTAATGCTTCTTAATCACTTCGCCACACCTGCGTTCCCGGGGTCTTAACCTACATTCGGGAGAAGAACGATAATGGTAGTACCTCAACTGTGTGTGTGGGGGGGTGATGACGGAGGCTGCTTTCCCACGACTGGTGATGATGAGGAAGGATGCTTAGTGTGAAAATCAGCAGCGAGCCTCACAGATCCCAGAATGACAAGCGGAAGGATAATCGAATTTGCACATTATCCTGTTCCTGAAAGCTCTTACTGTGGTGGATCGACCTTGAAAGGCTGCTAAGTGCAGAGTGACGGTAATTGCAATCCTAGATAGACAATTGAAAAAAGGGAAAAATGAGAATTTCACTAGTCTTCCCATTATGGGAAATTATGAAAAAGTAACGTAATTCTGTGCACGTTTTCCATCTACCGAAGCAGTTTGATGACAGTGCAGATTACGTTCCGTTTCCTAGCTCTTGCAATCGCTACTCTAGAGCCAGCCAGTTCCAGTATCAGAGCCGCAGCACAGGTGTGTATAATCCGAAAATCAATATTTCGTGGGAAAATCTGCGCTTGGTTAGTTGGAAAGCTCTATGTTTCGAGGGGATTGTTCTTGTTGAGCTGTTTCAATTTCAGTTTGAAGACTAGGTTCACTTCTAGGATTTCTTTTTCATCGTTGTAAAGCAAATGAAACATGTAGAACCCACAACTCAGCGTAGTAACTTTTTCCACATTTGGAAACTAAGAGCATTATTCTCCGATTTGGATAACTCTGGTAAACTCTGGTAAAATACTATTATTTCTTTTTCTTAATGACGTCAGGTTCCAACTGGGACATAGCCTTCTACTCAGCTTAGTGTTCTGTGAGCACTTCCATAGTTATCAACTGAGAGCTTCCTCTGACAATGACTTTTTATCGTGTGACAGGTACGAAGATACTCTGTCCAAGGAAGTCAAATTGTCTTTTCAAAAAGTACCAGAACCGATTGGGAATCTAAACCGTCACCCTCATCATGGAATGGTTTTGAACGAATACCTTCTCGATATCGTAGGTAAATAGTCGTGTATAAAAGAGCCACAGTGATCTTACCAGATTGGTAGGCATGTTGGTTCACATGAAAAGGCACGTTGGCCAGATAAACATCACGGATGTGATGATTCATTTCATTTTCATTTATTTAGTTCACATCAAATTCATGATAATACTGAATCAACAATTTGCCGCCATAATACTCGATTTGCAGCTGCAGCTCTCCATCCTCGGTCACGCCCAACACTCGCCAGATCACGCTCCACCTGGTCCGCCCATCGTGCTCTCTGCGCTCCACGCCTTCTTGTGCCAACCGGATCAGTTGCAAACACCAGCTTTGCAGGGTTGTTGTCCGGCATTCTTGCAACATGCCCTGCCCACCGTATCCTTCCGGCTTTGGCCACCTTCTGGATGCTGGGTTCGCCGTAAAGTGCAGCGAGCTCGTGGTTCATTCTTCTCCGCCACACACCGTTCTCCTGCACACCGCCGAAGATCGTCCTTAGCACCCGTCGCTCGAAAACTCCGAGTGCTTGCAGGTCCTCCTCGAGCATCGTCCATGTCTCGTGTCCGTAGAGAACCACCGGTCTTATTAACGTCTTGTACATGGTACATTTGATGCGGGGGGGAATCTTTTTTGACCTCAGTTTCTTCTGGAGCCCATAGTAGGCACGACTTCCACTGATGATGCGCCTTCGTATTTCACGGCTCACGTTATTGTCAGCCGTTAGCAAGGAACCGAGGTAGACGAATTCTTCTACCACCTCGAAAGTATCCCCGTCTATCGTAACATTGCTGCCAAGGCTTGTCCTGTCTCGCTCAGTCCCACCTACCAGCATGTACTTTGTCTTAGCCGCATTCACCACCAGTCCGACCTTTGCTGCTTCACGTTTCAGGCGGGTGTACAGTTCTGCCACCGTTCCAAATGTTCTGGCAATAATATCCATGTCATCCGCAAAACAGACAAATTGGCTGGATTTCATGAAGATCGTACCCCGGCTGTTGAGCCCGTCTCGTCGCATAACACCTTCCAGGGCGATGTTGAATAGTAGGCAGGAAAGTCCATCACCTTGTCGTAGTCCCCGTCGGGATTCAAATGAACTGGATAGCTCACCCGAAATCCTTACGCTGTTCTGCACACCGTCCATCGTTGCTCTTATCAGTCTAGTCAGCTTCCCGGGAAAGCTGTTCTCGTCCATAATTTTCCATAGCTCTGTGCGGTCGATACTGTCGTATGCCGCTTTGAAGTCGATGAACAGGTGATGCGTTGGGACCTGGTATTCACGGCATTTCTGGAGGATTTGCCGTACGGTGAAGATCTGGTCCGTTGTCGACCGGCCGTCGATGAAACCGGCTTGGTAAATTCCCACGAACTCATTTACTTTAGGTGAAAGACGACGGAAGATGATCTGGGATAGCACTTTGTAGGCGGCATTCAAAACGGTGATCGCTCGAAAGTTCTCACACATTAACTTGTCGCCTTTCTTGTGGATGGGACAGATTATCCCTTCCTTCCCGGGGAGAGGAAAAGAGCTCAATAATAGCATATTTTGATATTGAGATCAAAACCTGATATTGGTTTGATTGATATAAGAGATAAAAGATCTAAACATAATATCTAAAATTTACTCCTGGAACATCATCATCAGATCATATTTAGATCTTGTAAGATCTAACCAATAGCAGCGAGCTATTCGATTGATCTTGAAATATCAAGTTTTGATCTTGTCCAGATGTTCCAGGAACATTTTTTAGATATTATTTTCAGATCTTTTATCTCTTATATCAATCAAACCAATATCATGTTTTGGTCGTTAGTACTTCACCTCTACCCGGGTTCCACTACTCTGGTAGCTGTTCGGTTTCCCAGATATTGACTATCAGCCGATGCAGACAGGTGGCCAACTTTTCTGGGCCCATCTTGATGAGTTCTGCTGCGATACCGCCCTTACCAGCCGCTTTGTTGTTTTTGAGCTGGTGGATAGCATCCTTAACTTCCCTCAGCGTGGGAGTTGGTTCGTTCCCGTCCTCTGCTGCACCAACATAGTTATTTCCTCCGCTGCCTTGGTCCTCCGTGCCTACATTCTCTTCGGCATTCAGGTGCTCGTCGAAGTGCTGCTTCCACCTTTCGATCACCTCACGTCCGTCCGTCAAGAGGCCTCCGTCTTTATCCCTGCATATTTCGGCTCGCGGCACGAAGCCGTTGCGGGATGCGTTAAGCTTCTGATAGAACTTTGCGCGCAGCAGATCCATTTCTTCACACTCCACTTCTTCCATGCGGCGCTTTTTCTCCCGAAAGAGGCGGGTCTGCTGTTTACGCTTCTGTTTATAACGTTCCACGTTCTGTCGAGTCCCTTGCTGCAGCATTACTGCCATCGCTGCGTTCTTCTCCACCAAAACCGTTCTGCACTCTTCGTCGAACCATTCGTTCCGTCGATTCCGTTCCACGTACCCGATGGTGCTCTCGGCTGCGTCGTTGATGGCTGCTTTCACTGTACTCCAGCAGTCCTCTAGAGGGGCCTCATCGTGCTCGCCCTCGTCTGGCAACGCGGCCTCGAGATTCTGCGCGTATGCTGAGGCGACATCCGGTTGCTTCAGTCGCTCTAGGTTGTACCGTGGTGGTCGCCGCAGTTTGACCATCACCAGATAGTGGTCGGAGTCGATGTTGGCGCCACGATAGGTCCTGACGTCGATAATGTCCGAGAAGTGCCGTCCGTCAATCAGAACGTGGTCGATTTGAGATTCCGTCTGCTGTGGTGATCTCCAGGTGTAACGATAAGGGAGGCTGTGTTGGGAAAAGGTGCTACGTATGGCCATATTTTTGGAGGCGGCGAAATCAATGAGTCGTAGGCCGTTTTCGTTCATCTGCTGGAGGGCGCTGGAACTTACCAATCGTCGGTCTGAATTCCTCCTCCTGGCCTACCTGAGCGTTCAAATCACCTATGATGATCTTGACGTCGTGGCTTGGGCAGCGATCATACTCGCGTTCGAGCTGCGCGTAAAATGCGTCCTTGTCATCATCAGTGCTTCTGGAGTCCACAGCCCTCGTTTATTTGGCTGAAGTTGAAGAATCGGCCCTTAATTCTTAACCTGCACATTCTTTCGTCGATCGGCCACCAACCGATCACGTGCCTCTGCATATCACCCATCACGATGAAAGCTGTTCCCAGCTCGCGTGTGTTGCCGCAGCTCTGGTAGATGGTATGATTACCTCTAAACGTTCGCACCATGGATCCTGTCCAACACACCTCCTGCAGCGCTACGATGCCGAACCCGCGGTCCTTCAGTAGATCGGCGAGTATGCGGGTGCTCCCAATGAAGTTGAGAGATCGGCAGTTCCACGTACCGAGTTTCCAATCGCAAGTCCTTTTTGTTCGCTGGGGTCGTTGCCGTTGGTCTCGGTTCGTATTATTCTGTTGCTGATTTTCCGTTACAATGGTTTTTTACGGCTGGCTCGTAGGGCCTGACACCAACCAACTACTTTCCGGAGGAAGCATTATTTCAAGACGTTTGTCCTTAAAAATATATACTTATTGACGAAATTTTACTATTTCTCTTGAACCAGCACTCATCAAACCATGCTGAGATACCGGTCTCAGGAACTCGAGCATGTTTAGGGAGAATGAGTGCTTTCTGTTATAACTTGGGTTTGGAGGAATTCCGCACAGGTCGCCGAACGAATTTCACAGGATGCGTTCCCGTTGAGTACCTTCTCTGTAGCACCTTAACATGTTTTCGTTTTCCTCCCAAACAATACATTGACTGCAAACAGAGGCCGAGAAGCACAAATATGGTGGATTCATGTACCCAGCAGCAGCGCGGGATGGATGAGGTTTTCCTGTGAGTGGAGTTGCATGTTAGTGACGTCGTCGTCGTAGTCGTTCGTCCTGTTGCGCCCGGTGGGACACGGATGGGGTGGATGAAAGTCGGTGAAAGAAGGGGAACGAGAAAAAGGTAAATTTATTCACCCCTGTTGTTTTCGGGGGCGTTGGAAAGCAGCCAGCTGGGTAGCGAAAGCGAGCGTGGAAGTGACTAAGCATTCAATGATTTCCATCGGTTGTCCAAGTCAGAAAGTGAAGGGGGTGGTTTTGTGGGGGAGAAAGGTGCACGCGAGCACAATAAGGTGCTTTAGAGAGCTGAATGGAAAACAAAACACCCACGCGTGTGGAGTTTTTGGGCGATGTCGTGGTGATACACGGTAGAGAAAAAAAAATTGACGGTGAATGGAGGACATTAGTCCTTTTTTGAAACAGATTTTTCTGGGTCGGTTCGCCCTCATCACGTCAAAACGGTTTGGGCTCTACAAACCGAGAAAAAAGAAAAGAATTTTTAAAATGATTGATCTACGGCAACATAAGAGGTAATCAGAGTGGGTTTTCCAGCAAAATCATACTGATGGTACCCAGATTCAGGAATTCGGTTCAGGAATAGTGTTGTGCACTGTTCAGTGCTGTTATGCTAAAATCAGAGCTGGTTACTCAACGTTTTCAAATTTTAGCACCCTATATACTGGTAGGGGGATTAGGGGCATAATGAACACCCGGGGCGAAATGGACACCCCTGTTTTTGCCGAAACCGTTGACTTTTATGTAAAACTGTTAATGCATAATGTAAAGGAACAAGTCATGGTTCTATTTTTCAAAAGTACCATTTATTTGAATCTATGACATTTCGTCGAAAGACATTTGGTCGAAAGTACATTTGGTCGAACGGACGTTTGGTCGAATGGACATTTGGTCGAAACCCGTATTATGGAGTAGGAAACATATGACATTTAGTGGAACGGACAATTCGTCGAATTGACATCTGGTCGAAAGGCACTAACGGATGAAAAGACACTAGACCAGTCGATGACAAAAACCGCTAGATAAGAGTTATGTGCTTAGCAGGTAGTGCAGTCCGCGCACTGTTGTATTTCCAACTTCAGCTTTAGGAGGTACGTTCCGAATACTCAATAGGGAGGAGCGTACACACTAAGATTCAGATGTTCCAGCTCAGTTATTTTTTCACTGAGTTCAGTATTTTTTCCATCTTTTTACTGAGTTTTCAACAGCAGATTTATTTCGGTACACTCGGTAATCGTATTTACCGTTCACCAGTAACGATATTTACCGTGCTTCAGTAACTTTTGACAGTTTGTGAGCTGAGCTCGGTAACTCATTTACAGAATATCCGCAAAATAAATAACCGAGCGTACCGAGTTAAATCTGCTGTTGAGAACTCAGTAAAAAGATGGGAAAAATACCGAGCTGATCTTAGTGTGTACTCAAGGTGGTAGCCCCTTGAGCACCATGTAGGCAGAGCAGTCCCGGTAAGGAAGCCTGCTTTAAACCGTCACCTACCAGAAAAAGCAAAACTAGAGAAAACGGATTGATTTAACAGCAACAGACCAGGCAACGATTTAAGGATAACGATTGGAAAATCAAATCTTGGAACGTGAGAAATTTAATTCAACCCACACGTCTTGCGCACCTGGCTCGTGAACTGCAGAATACCGACGTTAATGAGACTACTATTCGCAGATCAACGGAAACAACTTTCGTTGAATCTGTCATTGGAAAACTTTCATTTCGTTGCCAACAATATTATTCTGCGACTTGTAGCATTCGCTGCTAGAGCAATGCAAATCAACAGTACCTATTTACTTCGTAGATGAGAATCTCCGAAAACACACCTAGTGATACCCGAGTGATGATACTTGCTTGCAGATTGATACTACCATAACAGGATAACATGAAACAAGTGAAAATTCTTCAGTTGGAAGTTGAAACGCGACCGAAAATGCCTGCATGATACCCTGGTATCCTCAAAACTGAAATGGTTATATATCCGCCATTTTTTTCAAAGATTTGAATAATCTTGAGATTCGATTCAGAAACTTATCTTTTATTGGGAGCATATCCGAGTGAACCGGTTTGATTACCGTGGTTTTCGGAAAATCCGGATTTTCAGGAACATATTCGGCATGTCAGCTACAGGGTTGTTAACGTTAATCAACGATTAACGCCGTTTCGTTAATTCGTTAACGTTAATTGTAACGATTAACGAATTTTACGTTGATTTTTCAGGCACGTTGATCAACGTTAACGTTAACGCAGAGCGTTGATTCAACGTCAACGACTGCGTTAATTGTGCGTTAATTATGTGAATGAGTAACAGGGATAATTTATCTAAATTAGGTGTTAGTTTAACCTTCTCAAGCTTTTAAACTACCGTCAGTTTACTAGCTTGCTTTGAGCCAAAAGGGAAAAATCAAGGGTAAATGCAAGATTAAAGGTCCCATTAGACGTGACAAATATTTGGCCAAACAAGCCCAACAAATGACCAACACAACGTGAATCATGGCAACCTTGGATGAATGTCGGACTTCAACGGCAAATATTTGTCATAATGACAAACAGTCTAATGGCCCCTTAACTTCATAATTTCTGCCATTCTAAATTGACTTGTTAGGATTTGTCAAATAATGCATCCATTTTGACCAAACCACATCTCCCGTGTTTCATTAGCTAACCCAAAATTATATGTGGCAACTCTTTAAGCGACGTATTGGAACCTTGCCTAGTGCGCGAAGAGTTATTAGTCCACTAATATGGGCGCCTTTTGTTGGGTAACGAGGCATTTAGTCGTTTATGAAGCATATAAGACTTCCTATGAGCCAAGTTGAATGAACTCAAAATAAAAAAAAAACTTGAAATGGAAGATGATGACTTCGACTGGTATTTCATGCTATTTTCGGCCAAGGGTGAATTCAATCGTTGAGGTCTGATTTTTCGTAAAGATTAACAATAAATAAATAGGTACATTGTTCTGTAGAAAAAGTCTCTACGATTGAAGTCACCAAAAAGCAAAACTTGCAAAAAAATATTTTCCTAGATTTCACCCAACTGATCAACAATGCAGATGTTTTTAATTGCAATTTTCGTAGGAGGTACCTACCTACCTTGGAGGTTGAGCCGGAGACAAGTAAAATTTCGGAGCTTGACTATTCAGCTCTCGATTATTTTTCAGCATTTTGGTTCTGTTTGAAGTCCCAGATCTTTCAATAATTAAGTCTTGAGCTCTTGAGAATCTGGAATGTCTTCTGAAATCCAGAAATTTCCAAAATTCAAAAAGATCTTGAAGGAATTTCTTGATTTTTTCACCTGACCAAATCAATTTACTCATGGGCAGATTTGATGAGAAAATTGCTTCAAATGACACTGGCATTTGACATATGCATGCCTGCTGTGATTGAAAGTAAGTCGTAGGTTAATGGTCCACTGGACGAATTTATGCTGGCCTGCTTACTCTTACAGAAAATCTGACGTTTAAGCGGTGCCGGCACCTTCCAAACGTCAAATGTTCTGTGAGAGCAAACAGGCCAGCATAAATTCGTGCAGTGGGCCATGCAATGCAATGATAACCGATGAGAGATCGGTAGTTAGCTAGTAGGTATGTATGGCAGCCTGATCGTTGATATCCTGCTGAGCTTCTGATACCAGTAAGATATCCGTATCGATCCTGCTCGACTAAAAAGAGGGTACAGTGGATGAAATCGCCATCAGCATTCAGAAATTGTGAAACCAAAAGACGCATTGCAAATCGTGATGAAATCTTGCCTGAAAATTATTTTGTCTATTCTTGTGTTCATCCCATAATTGATTAATTTATTACTTCCCTACCCATGACCCATTTTGCATTCGTGTATCGTGTATCAGGCACGAGGATACTCTATGCCAAAAAAGCCAAGGAAACTTTTATTACGAAAAGTTCCTACGGGTAATCGTATCTGTCACCCACAGTATGGTCGTGCTGAATACCCGCGCGTTTACGGCTTCGGCCATGTGGGCCCCTGAACATAAAACACAACAGCATAAATCGGTTTTCAACGATTAAATCAACGGCTTCCGTTGACGTTGATTCAACGCAACCCGTTAACGTTAACGTTAATTGCCAAGAAATTTAACGCACCGGCGTTGACGTTGATTTGGATAAAAGTTAACGTTAACGGCGTTAATCGTTGATTAACGTTAACAACCCTGCAGCTACAATAACCATAAAAGATCATAAACCAATAGTCTTGTCCAATCAGTCTTGTCATCAGTCCATTGGTGGGCTATTCTCGAAAAAAATCTCAAAAAGTCATGGCCATCAATCACACTTTCTTACACCTCAACCCCTCTCAACCCCACAATGTATATTTATATTTACGGATTTTCTGAAACTCCTGGTAACCGGACCAGTTTATTCGCATAACATACCGATAGAGTAAGCACATATGAGTTCGGAGCTGAATCGGTATCTCAACGGGCGTTCTGACACGCAAGTTAAATTACTACTGCGTTTCAATCAAAACATTGAAAGCATTTATATTATTTTTGACTCCTGTTCAGTTCAAGTGCAACACTACATGAAAGAACAGCCTAAGTTTAGAAGAAGGAAAAAATATCAGATGAAAAATCTGCAGCTGCAACATATGAACATAGTAAAATCAGGAAACTTGAACAAAACCTCAGAAGGTAAAACCACTGATGGAAAAAATCAGCAGTTGGTACATGACGCAATGAAATAAACTTGAAAGACCAGCCTATGTTTGAAAGGAGGAAACACATCTAAAAAAAAGGCATCAGCTAATGAAGAACAGCTTGTGTTCAAAAGGAAAAATTTCTTCTGATACACTCAGCAGTTGGTACAGCGTACAGAAAAACGATGTTGGGGTCAATATGACCCAAACAGACACGCTGAACGTGCATTACGCCATCGTGGTGCGAAAAATCTAACATCCTAGGAGGGTTAATAAACGTGAAAGAATAGCCTATGTTTCAAAGAAGGAAAAATACATGAGAAAAAGACAGCAGCTGTAACATTCAAACATAGTACAAATACGAAACTTGAAAGAATAGCCTATGTTCAAAAGAAGGAAAAATCATCGATAAAAAAAAATCACAACCATAATGTCCACTGTCAGCCCATATAACAAACTTGAAAGAACAGCATATGTTGAAAAGAAGGAGAAACCTTTGATGGAAAAGCCAGTATGTGCTACACAAAAACGCAATGAAATGATGAAACTTGAAGGAAGAGCCAATATTAAAGATAAGGAGAAATCTTCGATGGAAAATCAAGTACTTCACCAATGCCAACGAAAACTACATTGCAAAACAAGTTACCATAATAATAAACACCCTTGAATGAACTATTTGCTGTTTAATGTTTGATATTATTTACATGATTAAATTGCTATACGACTTAACGTCCATTCGACCGAACATACTTTCAACCAAATAAGTTCAGTAACAAATAAATTCATATACCGAAATTTATAATATTTTTTTCTTCTTAAATCTCTTTTCATCGATCAGTGCCTTTCGATCAGATGTCCATTCGACCATACGTCATTCGACCAAATGTCATTCGACCAAATGTCCTAAAGCCCATTTATTTTGCTCCAAAATAACCAAAATATCATGTAAATTGAAATATGTTTTTCATATGGTGAAATTCTTATAATTTTGAAGCAGCATCAAATACGGTATTACGAGTGTTTAAGTGTGTCTACCATTAAAACAAGAGAATTGTTACCTTATCAACATGTATACGAAGATTTAGCTATGGATGAAGTGTTTTATTTTTGATCAAAATTTACTTAAAATAGCAATGTCAATGTTGTAGTCGATTCGGGGCGAAATGAACACTGGCAATTATGAATGGATGTACGCGCGTTGCATACTGTTAGGCGTTTTAGAAAGTTTTTAAAAAATCAATCCGATTATTTTAGCCTAAAATTTATTTAATTAATTTTGATGTTATGTAAACTCGCCAAAGATGGCGTATTATATCTGTGGTATTGATCTCCGTAGGCAAATTACTTAACTGGTCGATATTATCAAATATACAGCATAAAATATGCAGGGGTGTCCATTATGCCCCGAAGGGTGTCCATTTCGCCCCGTACCTTTCCTGCCAGCCCCAAAAAACACACGGTTTACAATTCATTATTTCTTCACAATAATGACATTCTACCTGTTGTAAATGATTGAAATACGTAGGAAACAAGTTAAAGTTCTTAGCCAACTGATAATATGTTAAGTTTTTGTCTGTACAGGCCTAACATACTTATTTGCTTAGGGTGTCCATTATGCCCCTAATCCCCCTACGCCTCTAAGGAAATTATTTCACTATTGCGTCTAATTTAGAATTATTATGGGGGGAAACTACTCCATGCATTATAATTTAACAATTTTTTCCGTGATTTAAATTATTAAAATTTTAAGAAAAAAAATCCAGTATTACCTGGATACCACCAGAAATTCCTTTGAAGATTTTTAAAGCATTAAAAGAATTCGTTAATAAACTCCAGAAATTTCTCCAAGAATTCTTCAAAAAATTTCGTAGAAAGTTGCAATTGCAGGGATTTTTTTTAAAGATTCGAAGATTCTATCAAAAATTCCGCTTGTTTTTTTTATGAATTCAGAAATTTATCAGCAATTTATCAATTATCATATAATTTACCTTTTTCAATAAATATTGTTCGAATTTTCCCAGAGGTTCTTTATTGTATTGATCCATTTTATTCGCATTTATTCGGAAACTACTCTAGAAAATTCTCGAGGGATTCTTCTGGAAGTTTTTCCAGATTTTTTTCATTTCTTTATATTTATGAATTTTAAAATATTTTCTCCCGAGGTTTCTTCAACAGTTTTTTCAGGTATTCCACCAAGCTTTGATTTGGATTTATTCAGTTTTTTTTTGAATTATTTATGATTTTTTTCAAAGATTCTCCCAACAACAACAATTACTCCAGAATATATTCCTTAGCTTCGCTTCCTCAAATCCCTTCAGAAATTGCATGGGAAAATTTTGTGAGAATTCTTTCAACAGTTCTTCCAAGGATTCCTTCAGAAAATCTTCCAGGGATCCCTCACATTACTTATTAGAAGGTTTCTTCAATGATTCCACCAGTACCTTTGTTTGCGATTTTTTCAGGCTGGTTTTAAAAGATTCCGTCAGAAATTCCTCTAGGGATTATTCCAGGAATACCTCTAGAAATTTCTCCAGCAATTTTTCGTTGGAATTACTTGTAGAGTTCCTTTAGAAAATTTTCATGATTTTTTCTATGAATTAAGTGGTTATTTTAGGGTACCAATGTTTTCTCCCGGGTATTATCAAAGGTATTCCTCCAGGAATGGCTTCCAGATTTTTTTAGGAATCCCTCCAAAAAATTTTCAAAAATTTTGCAGGAGTTTTCAAAGGAATCTCCGGAAGTTTTAAAGATATTTAAATATTTATAAACATATTAATATATTTCCTTCAGCGGTATTCCTCAAACAATCGGTCAGTCATTTTTGTGCGTTTTCTTGAAGAACTCCTGAAAAGCAAAACGCTGGAGGAACATCCAAACAAATTCTACAGGGATCTCCAAAGACATTCTAGGAAATGTTTCTGATGGAGCAGCAATTTCTAAAAATAACTTGTAAGAATTTCTGCTGGAATAACCGAAACATTTCTCAATTAATTCTTAGAGAAACCCTAGGAAGAATTCGCGATCCTTGTAGGTGTTTGTAAAGATTTTTTTAAATAATTCCTAAAAAACTCAATGGAAGAACTGGGAAGGACTTTCAGAAGGAATCCCAGCAAGTATTTTCGCAGGAACCCCTGAAAGAATTATTGGAAAAATCTTAGTAGAGAAATACGTAGAGAAACTTCTCGAAAAAACTTTGGTGGATTTCCCAGAAAAAAAATGAGAATTTATGCGAAAATTCCAGGAGAAATCCTTTGATAGAACTTATCGTGGATTTTATGAAAATATTCCTGGAAAAATCCGTGAACGAATTTCTTGAGAAAAATCTGCCGAAACATCTGGTAAAACCAATATGTAAGCGTCGGCAAAGATTAAAAAATACTGAGATATTTATAAAAGAAATAAAAAAAATGGAAAATATTTTTGAATAAAATTCCTAAATAATCCATGAAGAAGTTATTGGAGGTATCTTTGGAAGAAATTGCGGATAACTTCCTGTGGTAATACAGGGAGAAATATAAATTCTTAAGGAATCTTAGAATGAACTCCGGCTGGAATCTCTGGAAGAATTTCTGCAGGATTTTCTGAATGAATTCCAGAAGTAATTCCTGGATACTAAAATGCGAGAATTTGCAATGGAATCCCTAGATCAATTCTTGAACAAATTTCTGCTGGTCTTCCTGAAGAAATACCTGAACCAATTTCTTAAAAATACCTGGACAATTTTCTGAAAAAAACCGCTGGAAGAAAATTCGAGAGCAATCCCTGGAGTAATTTCCAATGATTTTTTAAACGAATTTTTATAAAAATGTTGAAAGCAATTACTGGTTAAGCTTCAGAAAGAAATACACTTCATTCAAATCTTGAAAAAAAAAATCAGATGGAATTCATGAAGACTGTCTGACAGAAGCCATGGAAGAAATTCTGAAAAAAAAATGCCTTGGTAGATTTTAAGACCGAATTCCACGAGTAATTTCAGAAGGAATCCATGAAAGAATTGAAAAAAAAATCCACAAAAGTTTTGCTTGGACTTGGAATTTTTGGACAAATTTATGGATAAATCTTATTTGAAAATTCTGAAGGAATCTCCATGAAAATTTCTAAAAAAAATGTCTTGAAGAATTGCCAAGAAATATTTGTAGGAATTTCTGAAGGCGTCTGTGGAAAAGTTTCTAAAATTGTGCTTGGATTAATTTCTGGAGGAACTTTTAATTTTCTTAGGGAATCGCTGAATGTATTTCTGAAGGGATCCATGGATAATTTCCCGAAATTAACCTCGTGCGAATGAAACCCAGGATAGCTTCTTTTGAGTAATTTTTGGATACAATTCTGAGAGATCCTTTAGCGAAAATTTTTGTTCTAGACTCTCCGAAAGAAATTCCTGGAGAGTTTTCTGAAGAAACCTATGGAGCAATATTGGAAGGAATCCAGAGAAGTTTTTACAAAAAAAAAGTCCCCCAATTAATTTTTAAGGAAATCTTTAGAAAACTTTGGAAAAAATTCCATGAGTTTTCTAAATGAATCAATGAAAGAATGGATCATCAAAATTACTAAAACGGCCGCTATGAGTTGAACAGATAGCGCCACCGTAGCGTTATGTGTTTGACATAACCCCTCTGCCATCGTATACGCCTTTGTTTTTTATGTTGATGTACAGGGGATATACCAAATGATCGGGACAGGCAAATTTTTCACTTTTTGGAAAATATTCAAGTAGCTGTAACTTTTTAAAAGTGCATAATATATTCTCAAATTTGCACTGTCAATAGATCAACTAGTTGCGTATCAGCGGTCAAAATTTGGAAAAGATCGGGCTATTCGGCACGAAGTTACAGTTGACTCTCTACATCTCGATATTGAAGGGACCATCGAGATAGGGAGAGATCGAAATCAAGAACCAATTTGTGATGCACACCAGATTAAAAAATCCTCCGTAACTATGAAAAACCGTCAACAAACAGATGTCACTTCGCCTTCCCAGAATGTTTTGCACCTAAAGAACGAGATCTAGCAACTCGTAAAAACGGGCATATCGACATATGGAGAGAAAATCTAGAACAAAAACGAACGAGATCGCATCGAGATAGAGAGATATCGAGATAAGGAGATATCGACATGTAGAAAGGTAAAATGTATGCAGATTGAAGGGGCTGATCAATACATCGAGATAGGGAGAGATATCGAGATGTAGAACATCGACATGTGGAGAGTCAACTGTATAAAGTTTATTGATAAAGGTATAATTATTCGATAGCTAATTTGGAGCTGTTATATCTCCGGAATCAATGAACCGAATGCAATGAAGTTTTGAGCATTTATGACTTATATAATGAGCTTTGAAAAACGTTTTACTAAACTAGACATTTTTAAAAAGTTATAGCGATTTCATTTATTTTAAAGGTTTTTTAGTGAATTGGTCTACTTTTGATATTCATCCCATAACCTTTTTTCAATTTATTGCCGACTATGTTGTAAAATTCTTTCAAAACATATGTATATCCGAGTCAATTAAAGGGAATTTAAATGAACCATAATTAGCATCTTGAAATATGAAACGATATTGAAGTTTTGGATAATATGGTGTTATATTGGAAAACAAACTAATCCTTATAATTTTCATCCGTGTTAAACATTTTAAGTTTAGGTAAATGTTTTTCAAAGCTCATTATTTAAGTCATAAACGCTCAAAATTTCATTGCATTCGGTTCAATGATTCCGGAGATATAACAGCTCAATGTTTACTATCGCATAATTATCACCTCTTTTTAAGAATCTTTATAACTTCGTGTTGAATAGTCCGATCCTTTCCAAAATTTTTTTATTATTTAAATTTTGCCTGTCCCGATCATTTTGTCTATCTCCTGTAGGTTGATCGATTCCTGAAAAAATCTCCAAAGTTAATCATGGCAGATATTTTGTTTTCATTCTTAATGAGATTTTCAGCACGAGACGGGTTAATTGCAATTGCTGAATTTCTTGAAAATCCCCTTAAGGATTTTGCGGAGGAATCGCTGGAGGAATTTCAAAGAAATACCTGGAGGATGTTTGAATGAATTTCTGAAAATATCCATGAATGGTTTCAAATTTAATCCTTCGATAGTTTTCTGGAGGAGGGGTCTCCAGTTAGCCTTTTGAAAATAGTTACGTCTGTTTGTCTGTTGTTTTAGGGAATCTTTCTCTAGATTCTAAGGGAATTCATCCTTTTCTGGATGATCTGGGTTGATCCCTCTAAGACCGTCAGTTAGGATCCCACTCAGAATTCTGTGGAAAATTTTCTTTGCATTCTCAGGAACTCCTCTTACAAGAGGATCATGGAGAATCATACTCAGCATTCTCAGACTTGTGGCGAAATCCCTCTCTGAATTCTGTGGGAATATTTCCTAGGATTCTGAGGGAATCCCACACAGGATTCTAGTGGTATCCTTCTCAGGATTCTGCGTAAGATCCTTTCAAGAATCTGGGGGAATATCACTAAGTATTCTTCCCAAGATTCTCTTAAAATTCGTCTTTCTGGGGTAATGCCTCCAGGATTCTGGGAAAATATCTCTCAAGATTCTGGGGAATCTGTCTCATGATTCTGGAGAAATCTTTGGGATTCTGGGGCTATATTTTTCAAGATTCTAGGGCAATTTTTTCAGAATTATCAATTATTGAAGAATCTCTTACAAGATTCGGGGCAAAGTTCTCTAGAGAAATTGGGATTTTGAAGAATCCCTCGCATAGATTTTGTGATTTTTCTTGGGGTTCGGAAGAAATCCTTCTCAGCATTTTACGAGTATTCCAGTAGAATTCTGTTTTCTGTATTCTGGAGCAGTTGCTCCTGGAAATCCTTTTTAGGATTCTGGGAGAATTCCTCTTAGTAATCAGGCAAAATCCCTGACTTGATTATAGGAAGATTCTGTTGAGATACTGGTGTAATAATTTAAAGTTTTCTAGAGGAATCGCTCTCAAAGTTCAGGAACAATTCCTTTCAGGAGTTTGGGGGAGTCCTTTCAAAGATTCTGGGCAACGTCTTTCAGGAATCTGCGGAGACTTCTTCTCAGGATGCTGGAGAAGTTCATTTCAGAAGTTTTCGTAATCCCTTCCATGGAGAATCCTCATCAGATTTTCGGAAAAATCCCTCTTAGGTATATCTTGAAACCTCTCTCTCAAGAATCTGGAAGAACCCCTCTTATGATCCTACTCAGGATTCTGGAGGAATTACTTGTAGAATTCTAGAGAATACCTTTCGGGATTATGGCAGACTTGTTCGCAGCATTCTAAAGGATTCCACCCAGAATTTTAGGGAAATTGTGGAAGAAAACTTGGAGGAGTTCTTCTCAAGTTTCTGGGGGAATCCTATCTTCCAAAATTCTGTGAAAGTATATCTCAGGTTTCTTTGGCAAACTCGCCCAGTATTTTGAGGAAATATTTCTCAGAACTCTGGAATCCTTCTTAGGGTTCTAAGCTACGGTTTTTAGGATTCTTTGCCATTTCTTTTAAAGCTATGTTCATTTAGAATCCGGAATGACAAAATCACGTATATCTTGGGGATGGAATAACAAACATAAAAGGTGAAGCCCTCAAAACAAAGGTTATTTATTGTACTTTCATGGAAAAATATCATTAAAATACCACTGAACGTCTCCAACTGTCATGGCAGCTCATCAAAATAGGTAAAACCTCTACATAACCCTTGTGTGCGTTTTTGAAAAGCAGCACGCAATTCTTGAGGCTGTCATCCTTGTATGAATTGGTTCTCATCATCTTGTTGCGAAAAAACCATGCCCAGAGTTCGAACTTCTTGCCAAATCTTCAAATTCAAAGCAGATTTATCAATGAACCCAAGCTTTTTTCTTCCGAGGACACTTCCTTATGCCATGGTTAACAACATCTGTGCACATAACACATAATGGTTTTGACGATATTAACATTTTTCGCGACTGTCGTACCTGACCACGCTAAATTTTCAACGTGTTTGTGCAAGATTTTTTTTCCTCCTCTTGTCTTCAATCTGAAATAACTTTTCACTCGTTGCAAGAAAATCGATGAAATTTTCACCATTTAAAGAGGATTAGTGTATGATCAGAGTGCTGCAAAAGAATGATGATTATGTTTATTAAGAGCGCCACTAGAAAATGTGACATGATTCCGGATTCTAAGTGAACATAGCTTTAAGTTTCTTGGTGAATTCATCTTAAAATTCCGAAAATCTTTTTTGTTTTGTGGGAATCTCTCTCACAATTGTAGATGAATTTATCTCAAGAATGTGAAAGAAGAGCTTTTGGAATTTCATGATTTTGGGAGGATTTATCTTCGGATTCTAGGATAATCTTATTTACGAATCTGGAATATTTTGAAAGAACCCAAGGTAAAGCTTCTCTTAGGATTTTGAGACTATCTATCACAGGATTCTGGGAGAACTCCTCTCGGTACTCTGAGACAATCCATCTCATAGATATAGAGTAATCTCTCTCAGGATTCCAGGAAAATCCTTAATAGAATTCAGAGTGAATTCCTTCCAAGATACCATAAGAGTCTTGTTTTCTTCTCTGAATAATGTCACTCAGGATTCTTGTGTAATCATTGTCAGCATTCTTAAGAAACCTCTCTAATAATTCTAGAGAAACTCCTGTCAGAGTTCTGGAGGAGTCTCTTAAAATATTCTGGGGGAATTTTTCTCAGTAGTCTGCGGGAATTTATTTTAGTGGGAATAGGGTCTGGGATCATTTGGGCAGGAGCACCTATTTTGGGCACTTGCTGCTATAACTCAGTCAATTTTCAACCGATTGACTTGATTTTTGAGACACGATGAGCTAGGCACAGTATCTAGCTATGTACAAAAATTCAAGTCAATCGGTTTGAAATTGACTGAGTTGTAGCAGCAAGTGCCCAAAATAGGTGCTCCTGCCCAAATGGTCCCAGACCCTACTTTTAAGATTTCTGGGAATTTTCTTTCGATTCAAAAATAATAAATTTCATTTTTTTTTAGAATGCAATTTTTTAACGTTATATTCATTTTTGAATCAGAGTCGCGGAGTTTTCTAATATTTTGATATTGAATTTATTTAGACAAATAAGGCCGTTACAAATATTTATTTCACTTTTTGTCCCACCACTTTTTGGCATGTCAAGGAGGGCGAGGGGGTTAAAAATAATAAAGCAATTAATCAGAAAAATATTAAAAACTCTTCAGATTTGTTAAATAATGTTTGCCAAGACCCGATATTTTGATAAATATTTTTTTATCTGCCCCCTCAAAATGCAAAATACAGCCAAAAATTTTTGAAGGAAGGGGGGAGTCAATATGTCAAAATCAAATTTGTATCAGCCTAATGCAGCAGACACATTCTACCGTGACTTTACAACGTTTTGACGCCTTTTTTGTCAGATTTTCCTTGCCACTGTAACTCATGAATGCGACCGTAAACCTAAAATATTTTTGCATATTCGGATTCCTTGTGAAATTTGCGATAAGCATGAACTGTTCAATATTTAGTTTTCATTGGAAAAGTATGTCCAAAATGCGAAATAGTAGCGTGACGTTACAACGTTGTAACGTCACGCTACTAATTCGTATTTTGAACAAGCTTTTCTGATGAAAACTGAATGTTAAACTGACTATATTTACTGCAATTTTTACAAGGAATCCGAATATGCAAAAATATTTTAGGTTTACGGTCGCATTCATGAGTTACAGTGGAAAATCTGACAAAAAAGGCGTCAAAACGTTGCAAAGTCACGGTAGAATGTGTCAGCAAACTTTTTTTTTTTAGTTTTGTAATATTTTATAATATTGAATCGATGTGAAAACATCGATTCAAAGCACTCGAAGGGGTTTTGGGACATAAACTCCTCCCAATATCCAAGTTCCATGTATTAGGTGCTCTCCATCTTTTACTGGAAAACGCATAATAAGTACACGAACCTGGACAGGGACAGGTTTTAGACATTTTTTTTTACTCAGTGAGTATCTAGGAGTCACCACGATGACACCACTGGTGTTTTGCTTTGGTTGGGAGGGGAGGGTTGGTCAGTGGTTAAATGTGGTTGTAACTTACATAAAGTTAGAGTGGAGGAAAATATCAAGTGGTAGTCGAAATACGCGTATCTGTCAAAGAATAAGCATAAAAGAGCGGAATAAGAAAATACAAAACTGATTACATTCACGCTTTATCTCAGAATATAACAAAAAACAACAGGAAGACAAACATTGTCTTTCCCCAAACGATCAATCATTTCGTAAGCCGTCTGATCCTTCACAAACCAGATTTTCTTGAAAATCGGGTCAAGCATCCAATTCAACCAGATTAAGCGCACACATCCACATACAACACCCATCTCCACTGAACGACCTAATGCATATCCTTCGTACAGCAAATTTCTCGCATATTTTTCATCCACCTTGAAAGAAGACGGAAAAAACTTCCTCCTGACTTATGCTCCAAAGTGAAATGAATCACTGCAGCGGAAAGGTATTTCATATTTTTTCGTCCGCTGCTCACCACGCTCTCCGGCTGCGGTTCCCTCCGTTCCCTAGACAGAATTCGTGCAACCGTCACGACGAGCTGGATCTGGAACAGGAAAAACCTTCTTGCATAGTTTCGGATTCCTATGCAAACATTCTCAGCCCTACATCAGCAGCAACAGAAAAAACAGCAACGGTGACTGCCCTCCATCCATGCAAGAAGTTTTGAAAAGTGATCCCCTTTTCGCATCAGATTTGTAGCCAACCGACCACCACCACGCCACCAGCGGAGAGATAGTCAGACCCACGACGGTAGGAAAGTTGTAGCTTAGCATGCGAAGGGGACCAGATAAATGGGATGCAGAAATGTGAGGCTCCTCATACACCGGTAGGTAGGTTGTTTTCCAGCAAGCCTCCACTCTCATCGTTGGTTGAACGGGAAGATGATGCTCATGCATTACAGTAACGCGAGAAGCGGAAAAATATCAACTCTTCCTGCATACATCTCGCTTACCTACGAACGACGTAGAGATTGTTGCTTTACACACAGCTGCAGCAGCCGTGCAAATCTGGTGCAGTAGAGTGTGTTGCATCATACATACGTATGCACAGGAACCTTCGTTCTTCGGTGCACACTCAATGCGTCATATATCAGTGTCACCACGCGAGGGAATACTGCATTTATTTTGCTATTGCTGTGCTGCTGCTGGCTGGTGCCGCCGCCCGCCGTCGTAGTCGTTACTGGAACGGAAAGAACTCCGGCAGAACAAGGACGTCGATGATGACGACGATGGCGACGACTACGGAAATTGAAGCTGCGATGCAAGGGTAGAACACTGTTCTGCACCGTATTTCCCGATATGTTTAATGGAAAGGGACGTGTTTTAGAGCGAGATTAAGCGGATTTCCGTTTGCCGATGATGATTTATGTGAGCTGATCGATATAACTCAACGAGTTGATTAAGATAAGCATACGACTTTTGGAATAGAATGGAAGAATAAGGCACTTGCATCATCGCCGTCCCCCAGGTGACGAGGGATAACAGCCTACGACTCATCGATTTCAGCGCCCCAAGAACCCTTTCGTAGAATCGTCTTTGAGCACAACTTTATTACACCTGACGATCATGATAGATAAATTGCGATCTGACTACGTTCTGATTGATGAACGACATATCTCTAACAAAATGGACGATAGAACCTATCGTGGCCAGGTTCAGAACACGGGTTCGAAACCTTACGATGATCCAATGTTACGCGCCAACTGATGCTACCGAAATGCAAGACAAAGAGAACTTTATCAGCCAACTGAATGCCGCCGTGGACAAGATTTCGAAAGGTGATATCAAGATCCTCATGGGCGACTTCAACGCGAAGGTTGATTCCGACAATTCGTCATGGGACGCCATGGTCTCGAAGAAATGAGCGAAGATGGAGAGCTATTTGAAGAGTGCACAATAGGGTGGCCCACACTTATATGAAAAACAAAAATTTCGAAAAATGTCAAGTCTTACCTCCTAAATCAGTTGTTTTGGACTCCCAGAAGCTACGTTCAAAATTTGAGCAATATCAGTTGAGCCTAAGGGGGCGCTCAAAACGCTTGAAGTTTGTATGGGAAAACTTGGTCAAATGTATACAGAAATTTGAAGTTTTCGAATTTTGCCGCTAGGTGGTGCTGTAAGTATTCCATAAATAAACCCTTTGGTAATATTGTAGGTGACTATATGCCAAAGAACTTTGTCGAAGACCGCGAAGTGATCCGACGGCTGTGAAAAAAGTTATACCCTAGGCAAAGTGAGGCAAAGTATTGAGATTTCATTATTGATATTATTCCTTTACATGTATTGGAAAAATAACAATAAAGTTTATCCTCACTTTTCCTAGGGTATAACTTTCTTCACAGATGTTGGATCACTTTGCGGTCTTCGACAAAGTTGTTTGGTATATAGTCACCTACAATAATACCAAAGGGTTTGATTATTGAACGCTTACAGCGCCACCTAGCGGCAAAATTCGAAAACTTAAAATTTCTGCATACATTGAGCCAAGTTTTCCCATACAAACTTCAAGCGTTTTGAGCGCCCCCTTAGGCTCAACCGATTTTGCTCAAATTTTGAACGTAGTTTCTGGGAGTCCAAAACAACTGATTTAAGAGGTAAGACTTGACATTTTTCGATATTTTTGTTTTTCATATAAGTGTGGGCCACCTTAGTGCACAAGGTGAAATGGGTTTCCCGTGATGGCGTCACGGAAAATCAAATCAACCATATCTGCATCAGTCATAAATGACACGGAGCATTGTGCGGAACAAACTTAGCGTCGACATAGCGTCTGTCCATCATCCCCTAATCGGCGAAATCCGTCTGCGCATTGCTGGGATCCATCGACAGGAGGAGAAAATCGGGCGCCTGTTCAACATACGCCGACTGGAAGAAGCTGCGGTGAAAAGGTCCTTTGTCGAGGAGCTAGAGAAACGTGCAGCGCACATTCCGGAAGGTGGAACCATAGATGATCAAAGGAGCGCCTTCATAGTCACCGGAGAGAATAATTTGGGTGAGCTACGCATCTGGAAAAAGCAGTGGATCACAGATAATACCTGGAAGAAAATAGAGGAGCGAATGAACGCCAAAGCCGCGATAGAACGAGCGAAAACGCGAGGAGCCACAGTCGTAGCCCATCAGCGCTATTCGGCTCTCGACAAGGAAGTGAAACGCTCATGTAGACGGGACAAAAGAGCGTGAGCGGACTCTCTAGCCGACGATGACGAAAAAGCCGCAAACACCGGCGACATCCGTCTCCTCTACGATGTTTCACGTTGCCTAAGTGGGACTAAGATGAATGATACGATTCCCGTGAAAGACACATCTCGACAGTTATTGACTGACTCGGCTGACCATTTGAAACGCTGCTTGGAGAACTTTGACAACCTTTTTCAAGTGTCGGCCACGCCATCAACACCTTAGCATGATCCGCCAACATGTCAACATCGAAGCTATACACCTCGTCCTTTTTTTACGTCCATGCTTGGCTAAGCGACAAAAAATTCTACCGCTAAGACAATGACAAAACTCAACAGTTTTATATTTTTTAACACATCTTCGTGATTAGGAGAACTGTACAAAAATATAAAAATGTGCATTTTGATCATTATTTTGGCAGTAGAAATTTTTTTTTGCTGAGCCAATAGTGGACGTAAAATAAGGTTTGGGTGTATAAGTACTGGAGATAGAAACAGCCATCCGTAGAATGAAATCGAACATGGCTCCAATGGTCGATCACGTATCAGCTGAGATGCTCAAAGCTGACACCGTAGTATCCACACAACTGCTGCATCAATTATTCTGTAACATATGGGAAACCGCGACATTTCCGATCGACTGGATGCAAGGCGTCTTAGTAAAGTTACCCAAAACGGATGACCTGATTGTATATGATAATTGGCGAGGCATCTTGTTCCTGTGTATTGTTCTCATAGTATTCTGCAAAAAGATTTTTAATTGGATACACGAGAAGATTGACGTAACTCTCCGACGGCAGCAAGCAGCATTCCTTGCCGGGCAATCCTGTGTGGACCATATTATCATGCTCCACATCATCCAGGAGTAAGTCAATGAACTCCAAGAGTCTCTCTACCTGGTATTCATTGATTACGAAAAGGCTTTCGACCATCTCAATCATGAAAACATGTTGGAAGCCCTTATGGTGCAAAGCAGTGATCCAAAATGTACTGTCAAAAACTGTAGTTTGCATGATAATCGTGGGTGTTAGTATGACCAGATGAAATATTCATGGGTGTCTCTGACATTTTTTTTAATCACGGATCAATAGAGGATTGGCAAATTGAGTGAACTAATGAAATCCCAGTGGTTCCGAAATCTGCGAACGGGTCATGCGTATAACTTAGGAACAGGAAGTGTGAAAAAGCAGAGACAAAAATTTTCATAACCACCAATGGAGCAGTGGAACAAAAGTCAGTGGCTCCCAGCTGAATAGTTACGGCCCACGTCTAATAAATCAAAAAGACTCATGCTATATAAATATTTTCAGACCTGGCTAAATGAGTTGATGTTGGAACCCGATATCCTAGGCCATTTTGGAATAAATGATGGCGCTTGGGGTTTCGTGGACAATATAGGGACACTACTGGGGGTTTCCGATATCCTCAAATCATCCGTAATGACTCTGAAATCCGTAGAAATTGCGCAGAAAATTCTTGGAATCCCCTTTATACCTCCTGGGACCCCATGTAAAGCACCTTAGACCCTCTGAAAACTCCGAAAACGCCTGTAACACTTTCGTAACGTTTCTGAAATCTGCTATGAATTTTAGAATCAATCCTTGATTTTTTTTATTATCTTTAGTAAAGAGTTTTTCCGCCCTCGGCTGGTTCATCTCTAGTGGTAGATGGATCGTAAGGAGCCATCTCTAAAAGTGAGAAAAGAAAAATTACAGAGTTTAGGTACAAGCTTGAAAAAAATAGAAGCCTTAAGGGCTCATCCCAATAGTTGCTTTAACAAACCATTGTCGTCTTTGGCTGTTCTTTTGCAGTTGATCCTTGTCGTTAGAAGTGATAGCGTTATACGAGATTGAAGGTTAGGCCGTCCCTTATTTTGCAAAATTTAGAAATGTTATAAGTTCGTTAGTGGAAAATGATCATTTTAGCTAAAAAATGATCGTGTCAAAATTTGAAGTCCGAATCTCAAGGCTAAGTGGTCCCTCAAGGGGCCTAAAGTTGTCAAAAATTGTATGAGACCAAAAAAACATGAATTTTTTTTTCGACAAAACAAATACGTTATTCCACTAAAACCGGTGATTTTAGGACCCTTAAGGGCCAAAAATGTGCTTAGATTTGCGATATCTCTACTCGTTTCCAAGATATTGACAAAAAACGGCTGAAAAATCAGCATTTTTGACCATTTTTTTAGATTTCGAAGGAAACTTACCATATTTTGTTCAATAACTCAAAAACGAGTAGAGATATCGCAAATCTAATCACGTTTTTGGCCCTGTAGGGTCCTAAAATCACCAGTTATAGTAGAATAGCGTATTTTTTTGTCGAAAAAAATTCATGTTTTTTTGGTCCCATACAATTTTTGACAACTTTAGACCCCTTGAGGGACCACTTAGCCTTGAGATACGGACTTCAAATTTTGACACGATCATTTCTTAGCTGAAACGATCATTTGCCACTAACGAACTTCTAACATTTCCAATTTTTGCAAAATAAGGGACGGCCTATTGAAGGTCCTCTGTTGTAGCTTATTTTGATGTCCTTTTCCCAATCGATTCTTGATTTAAATTGAAGAGAACAGCTTGGTGTACTTAGGAAACATATCAAGGCTGCCTCTATCGCTGAGTCGTTACTTAGATTTGTTTGGATGCAAGGATGTTTTCGATCACCTGGCAATCATTTGACTCATTTATCCATAACTCAGTTCAGATGCATAATATTGAATTGTGGTGTTTGGTAAACTTATAGATTAATGTTTTGCCTTTCTCGTACAACAAAGTTGTACCGAAAGGCTATCATTTCACTCCAAAAATCAATTTTTGATAGAAAGCTCAGA
The DNA here is from genome assembly GCF_035046485.1 of Aedes albopictus. Lineage (NCBI taxonomy): Eukaryota > Metazoa > Arthropoda > Insecta > Diptera > Culicidae > Aedes > Aedes albopictus. The sequence goes on along the minus strand of NC_085137.1, from coordinate 474,793,614 downwards.
TTATCAAGTCTTATATATCAATCGACACAGCTCGACGAACTGAGCAAATGTCCGTCCGTATGTGTGTGTGTATGTGTGTGTGTATGTGTGTGTGTATGTGTGTGTGTATGTGTGTGCTAATAATAGATCAAAGAAATGAGCTTAAGTTTTTCCTAGTAAATGTCAATTGATTGTGCCGCAACAAGTTTCATTTGATAGGGAATAGGTTCTAGTTGAACGCTATTGAATTTGGTTTGGATAGTTCAAGCCATTTCAGAGATATTTGAAAAACTTTGCGAACTTCCACAAATAAATATTTTTAATTCCCACGTTCCCATGATTTTCCAAGCCTAGACACGAACGCTTCTTGGACACCCTAAAATAATTTACCTGAGTTGTGAATTTAACTCATATTTTTTTAGATTGACAAAGTTGTAACAAAAACCATTTCCTGCTTTAGCCCAACAGTAGATGTAGTAAATTTAAGTTGCATATTCAACGGAGTGGTTTTGAAGTTATATTTCAAGTTCGAAAAGTAGTGAATTGTACACCTTTTGATGTAGCATTTTTTAAACGTGTGCGTTGTAGCAGGTAAGGGAGCGACCATAATTTACGTCACATTTTGAGGGATATCTGCAAAATGTGATAATTCCGACACATGTTTCAGAGAAACAATGCAAAAAGTTTGGCTGCAAGAAAAAAAGGGTTGAAAATAGACAATTTTTAGTAACGTAATTTAAGGACGTCCCAAACATATTAGTATATTTCGTGGGTCGTGTGCTGCATACATCTCGGCGATTAACTTACCGCTTACCGGGTTCTAATTAGTACACGTTACACACGAATAAACAAATTACCAAAAAAAAATATGCCAAAAACTCAAAATCAAACAACCTTGTAAGGTATGAAAACTCTACTTGTTTTAGCGTTTTTTGGCATTTCTGCCTTTCTCGTACAACAAAGTTGTACCGAAAGGCTATCATTTCATTCCAAAAATCATTTTTTGATAGAAAGCTCAGATTATCACGTCTCATATATCAATCGACACAGCTCGACGAACTGAGCAAAATTTGCTGCATTTAATGTCCGTCCGTATGTGTGTATTGGTGTGCTAATAATGCTAAGCAAAGAAATGAGCTTATGTTTTTCCTAGTAGATGTCAATCGATTGAGCCGCAACATGTTTTATTTGATAGGGAATAGGTTGTAGTTGAACGCTATTGAATTTGATTTGGATATTTCAAGCCATTTCGGAGATATTTGAAAAAGTTTGCGAGCTACACCGAGAAAAATTTCTACTCAATGACTGAGTTCGCCTTACTCAGAAATCGAAAAATCCTTTGTTTTCCTACTCAGTTTCGGCTAAAAGTGGGACAACCCATTGGCAATGGGTTGTCCCACTTTTAACTGAAACTGAGTAAGAAAACAAAGGATTTTTCGATTTCTGAGTAAGACCAACTCAGCCACTGAGTAGAAATTTTTCCCTGTGTACCACAAAATAAATACTTCTCATTCCCACGTTCCCATTTTCCAAGTCTAGACACAAACGCTTATCGGGAACCCTAAAAAAATTCACCTGAGCTGTGAATTTAACTCGCATTGTTTTAGATTGACAAAGTTGTAGCGAAAACTATTTTCTACTGTAGTCCAACAGTAGATGTAGTAAATTTAAGTTGCATATTCAACGAAGTGGTTTTGAAGATCTTATTTAAGCTAGAAAAGTAGTGAATTATTATACACCTTTTGATGTAGCATTTTTTAAGCGTGTGCGTTATAACAGGTAAGGTAGCGAGAATAAATCACGTCAAATTTTGAGGTATATCTGCAAAATGTGATAATCCCGATACATGTTTTGGAGATACAATGTAAAAAGTTTGATTGCAAGGGAAAAAGGGGTTGAAAAAGGACATTTTTTATGTAACATAATTTGAGAACGTCCCAAACACATTAGTACATTTAAAGGGTCGTATGCTGCATACATCTCGGCGATTAACTTACCGCTTACCTGGTTCTAATTAGTACACCAAGAAAAAAATCTACTCAGTGGCTGAGATAATCTCACTTAGAAATCGAAAAATCGATTATTTTTCTTACTCGTTTTAGCTAAAAGTGGGACAACCCGTTGCCAATGAGTTGTCCCACCATTAATGGAAACTGAGCAAGAAAACAAAGGATTTTTCGATTTCTGAGTGAGACCAACTCAGAAACCGAGTAATTTTTTTTGCAGGTGTATACGTTACGTATAGTACATATATTAATGTAACATTTTTAAGCGTGTGCTTCGCTCAGGCAAGGGAGCAATCGTGAATCACGACACGCTTTAAGAGGTACTCACAAAGTGTAATAATCCATGCACACATTTTGAAGATGAAAATGTTAAAATGTTGACGTAGAGGGAGAAAAGTGATTTAGAATGGAAAATTTTAATGTGACGTAATCTATGAACGTCTCGAACATATTAATATATTTAATGGTTCGTGTGTTGCATACATCTTGGCGATTAACTTACCTACCACTTAACGAATAAATGTACATTTGGCAGGTTCTAATTATTACCTACCGAGGAAAATTTCTACTCAGTCACTGGGTTGATCTTACTCAGAATCAGAAATAGTTTTTGTTTTCCTACACTAAATAACGGCTTGCGGTTGAAATTACTATGAGCCATTTTACGAAGTGACAACAATGTTGATTCGCGAATACGAAGTTGTCGAATGTGCGTGAAGGTTTACGTGAGAAAAAACGAGAGGGAAATATTTTTTGCTTTTTTTCACGCACATTCTGACAGTTCCTTACGAGGTTTTTCATTAGAGCGACAAAGAGTTGGAATCTCTTTTACCTTCGTAGTCGCGAATGTTGATATCGATTTTCACGGGTTTGGACGCTATCTCCTGCTAAAATTTTATTCATAATAACGGCTCGTAAAATGGACTATTCTGCAGGATCAATTTAAATATATACATCGCCACTGAGTTTCGCTTCAATTCAACAGATAAAAACTGTCAATTTTATAATTGACCCGATTTACAACTAACCCTTTACACTGAAATTAATTTTGTTGTGAAAACTAACTGAAAGACGGCTTGCGGTAATGACCAGCATAAAAATGATTTCAAATTTACCATGGCAAAAAAGGTGATCATCGTCCAACAAACGCTTGTTGTCTGCGTTTTGTTCCCTCTCATATCAACTCGTTCTATAGAGATAAGTGACATTTCATCACACGAACACTAGCGCAAATTTTTCCTCACACAAAAGTGCACGCCGATTCAAAGGCTATTCAGATTGCATATGCAAATATTATCCAATCGATTTGGGTAAAACGGGTAAATAATGATAAAACTAACGTCCGGGGTAAGAGTGCAAATATTTTCCTCGCAGTTTCACAACTACATCTACAAAAAAGGCACGCATACATTTGAACGTGATTACCTCTATAGCCGAGTGGTAGCATGCGAGCCAGTTGATCTCAAGCTTGTTGGTTTGGACCCAGTTGCCAAAAGATTTTTTGATTAGCGGGGAAACATTGATTGGCTTGACCGACCTCATGAAATGTTCATGGATCATTTCCAGTATGCTTCATTTTAAGTTTTTTACACTTTTCATAAGTCTTATTTTATGAAGTTTGTCATAATCAACACAATGAATTTTCATGAGGTATTCTTATGGCTTCCATAATATTTAAAGAAAAAGACAATTCACACCGTCTTCAGCCCGCACAGACTGAACACATTACTTACACTAGGCAACGGACGAGACACAGAACACCCAGTGGCCCAGTGATGAATTTTTCGTTTGACGAACAGTTTCCACCGACTGGAGCGGGAATCGAACTCACACTTCGAGGCTTACGATATGCCTAGTCGACTGCCGTCGCTAACCACACGGCCACGAAGCCCACAAAATAATATTTAGTTATAGCAAAAGTTCATAAGGTGTTTTGATGAATTTCGTTAGTATATTCGCTGGGTGAACTAAATCGATATCCCTGATTTCGAATATGCTGTCCAAAGTCATACAAATTATGTGCTTTTTTTGTCACTGTCAAACCGTCTAAACTAATAACGCCTTAAGGTAGGCAAACTTTTAGGGAATTGAAAACCTTCTTTTAATAAATCGTATATTTCATCAACCCGGTTACGGTCGAGTCGTGTACTGAGTACACGCACCATGAAAAAAGCACATTTGTGGTACACAGCGTGAGCGTGGTGTCGCTGAGGGTGGCTGAAGACGCGACTGTTCGAGGGTTAAATAGGATCACTTTCGTAGTGTGCCGCGCTTGTTGATGAGAGTGAACATTTTCGCTCCCGTCGTTTATTTTTAGTTTCATTTTTATCAAATTTTCCATTTTCCTCAGTATTGAATGTTTTTGATTCCTGTATAAAAAGGACCAACAATTTTGTTTTGGGACTGAATCACCTTCCTCAGCGTCATGCTCAAACTACTATTCATATATAAGATGATGGTAACAATTTTCGAGCTTTCGGATATGGATGGGATAGTTCATTTTTTCAAAATTGATTCATAAAGTTACACTCATAGCACAATTATGGGTTAGGTACCTACTCAAGAAGCAGTCATTTCATAATCGATTTTCATACAGAAATAACATTTACATTATTTTTATTTTGCATTCTTATCATTGAAACTCCTTTTTATTGTTTTATATAAAAATCTGCTGAAAATTACTAAAAAGTTGATGAATAATAATGAAAACTACATTAATGGGCCAAAATTGGCTGTGTAACAATTATGGGTCAACTTGTTGTCTACCTATTATTTATTTAGTTACTCAAGTTTTATCTATTTTGTTAATGAATTATCATTTATTCTCGTTAGATCAACTATAGTAGAATCTAATGCTGGTCTCAAATCTCTTAACGAAGCGTGTTTTCATGATTTGAAATCAATTTTTCAGAATTGGGACCAAATCTCCATCCACCCACACCACCGATAAACGCCTAAAAGTATGCAATGTATATGTACGCAGAACTCTCAATTACATATATGCTGCACAAAAAGTCACCCATAATTGCGTGATTTTCACGCAGCAATAATGAGTCACTTAAATTTTGTCTAAAATTAGCTTTAATTAGCTGCAATCACATTAGTTTCCACATTAGGAACACAAATTTTACCTTTGTTCTGGTGGCGATACCATTTCGTACTTGAAAATCACTAAAGATCACTTTTACAGAGCTTACGAAAGCAGCGCACGCACTTTATTCACAATCGAAGCGTTACTTTGACAGATGGTTTTGCACCGAACAAAAGTTTTTGAAAATTTGTATGTTATTATTGGAAATACTGTTACATGGGAAAATATTAGGAAAATTTGCTGAAAAACTATGAAAGATACCCCATTTTACTGTACATTTTTGGTTTACCCTTAAAGAATCTAATTGCTATAACTATTACAAGTTCAAGCTTCTATGTTGCAGGAGCTAGAGAACGTATTCTACGAGAAAGGCACTATCACCGCTAGGTGGATTAATCTGGGTTTTTTTCTACAATTATCACCAAGGACGCCATATTCTAACTCTTACATTTACGACGTAAAAGTGTTAGTACCACCTACTCATACTAAACGATCGGATTTTTCCATCGTTAAGTATGAGTAGGTGGTAATAGCGCTCTCACACCGTACACATAAGAGCTAGAATATGGCGTCCTGGGTGATAATTGTAGGAAAAACACTAATCTACATGTTTGCTGAACACCACATTACAATAATATGCTTCTGAACTGAGTTATGGACAAATGAGTCAAATGGTTGCCAGGTGATCGAAAACATCCTTGTTTGGATGTCTCCTAATCCGTGTCCCGTGTCCGAGATAGTTCCAATACCGGACAGGCACACAACATGTGTTCCACGGTATTATAAGCAGTGCTGAAAATTTCATTTCGTCATATCTAAATTCAATCGCATACAGATCATTTTAGAAGCGGAACCCGAGAATATGGTATATGGAAAACTTGTACGGCTAGACCAGTTCTGCAAGAAAGTCACGGAAAACCCGCTATTTTTCGAATATTTAAGGTAAATGTCACGGACTACCTTTGAAAAATGCCAAATGATATTCACCGTGAATATCATTGGCATTTTTCGAAGCTAGTCCGTGACATTTACCTTAAATATTAGAAAAATAGCGGTTTTTCCGTGACTTTCTGGCAGAACTGGTTTAGCCGCACAAGTTTTTCATATACCGTATTCTCAGGTTCAGCTTCTAAAATGAGCTGTAGGTGATTGAATTTAGATATGACGAAATGAACTTTTCAGCACTGATTATAAGTTCCACATGAATCACATACTTTTCGAAAATGGGCAAAGCCTTCCATGTTATGTGAGGCTTTCGTTGGTCCGAATAGATAAGGTTCGATCTGTCCACCAGTCCTTGGACCATGCATCTCTTACCACAGTTTTCAACCAGGATTTCACATCAGCTGCAGGTTCCTCCATAGCGAGGCAACGGCCGTTGCGGCCAAGGTTTGCCAGTCGATCTGCTAATTCGTTGCCTAGGATATTGCTATGTCCTGGGACCCACATGAAGCTTTTGCTGGGAGTACGTCTCGTTTCCAATAGAGTTTGTGTGGTCTGAATCCATGGATGTCGTGTTTTTGGAGACCTAATAACTAGAATACAGCTGGCGGAGTCGGTAACGATCAACATTGGTTTCGTAGTTGAGCGAGATGCGGCTTTGTGTATAGCTGCTGCCTCTGCTGTAAAGACTAAAGCGGAGTTCGGTAGGCTGTAATATTCATCAAAGTCTTTACCATGAATACCAACTCCAACTGTATTGGATAGTTTTGAGCCATCCGTGTATATTATTTCTGCGTCAGCATAATCCGTCGTTATGCGCTCGTTGAACAAGGCTTTGGCTACAATCGGATTAAATCCCCTTTTAATAATATGCTTAATATAGTTGTCTACCTGGGGATCTCTGGCCAGACAGCTCCTAGGACCAAGCCGGTGTAGCCCAGCTACTGGGGTGGAGCGTGACTCCGGCCACTGAGTTCAGGATCCGGTCGGTTTCTGTGGCAAGGAAGACCGGTGATCCGTCACCCTCTTTACGTTCAAGAAAGCTACGGCTTTTGTTCGTGAAAATTGGTGTTCGAAATTCTAGAATATGCTGGAATAGTCTACATTTAGGCGCGCCCAGTACAAATACAGGCGTATTGCCGAGAAGCCAATCAGTTGAAATTCAAATGTGATCAAGTTACAAGCGTTCGCGTGGCTTGGACAACGCGAAGTGTAAAGTGTAAATAGCAGCAAAGAGAAAATAAAGTAGTGAAAGTGTGAAAGTGATTACCAGTGTTATTCCCACCATTCCGAAATTCTATTTCTCTTCTGCCGTGCTATACCCAATACCCCGTGCCAATACAGTCTAGTGCTTCGTGCCTGTGTTCATTGCCGAACAGCTTTACTTCCGTTTGCGATTGCAACCTTGTAGATGAACGGCATAACCTCAGCTTCCACGCAAGTGGCTTTTGCGGGTGTTGATAGCAATAGGCCGGATTTAGATCTTATCGCGTTGTCCTAGGGGTGGTGGGGGTAAAGTGGACAGGTGGGGTAAAATGGACAAGGTACAGTTTCATGGCTTCTATTGTTTTTCAAAATGTTTCAACGATTGGAGCTCATGCCTAAGCATGAATCATTATACTTTTGCTGATCTTGAACATTAAAATCAAATAAACCTCTTCAAGATGACAAAAACTTTAAAAATCACGTGAAATATCGGAAATGATGTAAAATCTGCTTATAATTGCTAAGGGTTTCTCGTAAGTTATTTTCAAATTATTACAAGTTTTAAACCCTAAACCAATAAAGTCCCGTAGAAGAATATATTTTACAGAAAAAAAATTAGGTTTTGTAAAAAAAAAAGTTTTTGGAAATAATTTTAACAAAATCAGACCGTGGGGGTAAAATGGACAATCGCTTCAAATTCACCAAAATTTCATATATTTTTTTGCAAACTTCAGAATCATCAGCCGTCATACCTATCGTGAGATAGTTGAAGTAAAAAGTTATTAAAAAATATTTTATATCAACAAAATATAATTTTCATCCAAAATAGTGCTTGTTTCTTACACTATTTTTACAATAATTATTTAAGTGTGTTTTTAAGTTTGTATTAAAAGTTTGAAAACAACAAAATAAAGGTATCGTATGAAATTTGATAGTTTGTATTTAAAAACATAGAAACAATATGCTGTTATATAACTTTTAACGACTTGTTCATTTTACCCCATCGATTGCTCATTTTACCCCCACCAATTTTTTTTCACGCTATTTTGATGCACGATTTGGTGAAGAAAATAATCAAAGAAAACAATATTTTTTAAATGCAACCCCTTACAAGATTTCTAGAGTATATCATTACCTTCCATATGTAACTCGGAAAAGCAGATGGATTTTGCCGCATTTCCGCGGGAAACGACCAAAATGCTTAGGTTGTCCACTTTACCCCCACCACCCCTACGTAGAACTTAAGATGCCAATGAGTTCAAATCCTTAAAATATTTTATGAATGATTTCCTGAAAAAAGTTCCATAGTGAAATTTTGGAAGGTATCCTATTTTATAAAGGAATCTCTGGAGAAATGTACAAAGATATCCCTGTATAAATTTTTAAAGCAGTTTTTGGCTTAATTCTTTTGTTAATGGAATATATCTCAAGTTTTGAAGGAAATTTTAAAAAATATTCTAAATACATGTTTTGCGAAATTTCTGAAGGAATCCAAAACTTTTGATTTCAAATATAAATCGCTGGATTAAAACTTCTGAAAGAATCTTGACAGAGATTTCTAAAAATCCATGCAGCGAATTCTGGGGAAACCTATCGAGCTCTAGAGGAATTTCTGGAACAATGCATGAAAGATTTTATAAAAGAACGTTCCCGAATGAATCCGTGGATTTTCCCAACAAAAACCCTGGAAGGTTTTCTGAAGGAATACATTGAAAGATTCTTGAAAGAGTTCTTATATTTTAGAAATTCATAGTTTCCTCAAAGGAATTAATGGATTATTTTATGGATTTTTATAAAGAAGCTCTCTGGAATAATTCTTGATGAATTTCTCCGGGAAATATTAGAAGGAATCCCTGGGAGAATTTCTTGATGATTTCATGGAAGACTTTCGGAAGGAATGACTGGAGAAGTATCTGTGGAAATCACTGGGAAATTTTACCAAGAAAGCAATGGAATTTTATAATATTTTTTCCAGAAATTTATCGAGAAATTTCTGAAGCAATTTCTCAACGATTTCCGATAAAATTCACACAAAATATTCTGAAGCAATCCTGCCAAATTTTCTAAAAGAAACCTTTGAAAAAGTTTTGGAGCAACATGTAACGGAATTTTAGGAGAAAATTTCCGAAAATTCCGAATTTCTGGAAGGGGTCATGATTTTTTTTTTATTTGTATCAGAACCAGAGACGCCAGAGAACCCAACACACTTAGAAAAAATGACGGATTACGGTAAAATTTTACCGTAATCTCAACAGCTGAACGTACGGTAAAAAGTTCGGTGATTTTTCAAACCACCGAACGTACTGCGAATCTCAGGAAAATGCATCTGTCAAAACTACCGGAACGTTCGGTACTTTTAACAAATTTACCGTAAAAATCGCAGAACGTTCGGTATGTTTGTTTACAAATGAATTCTCAATATCACTGAACGTACGGTAAATTTTAAAAATTTACGGCGATTTTATGCGAGCACAAAAAACAATATTTTCATAAAAAACGTCGATGATGGGATTGAATACATGACCTTCTGATCAGGAACCACACTTGCTGCCTCTGTACAAGAGAGTCTTGCTTGGAGATGATGCGCAAATTCTAATAGAACTGATGATCGAAGCTGCCGGCGTGGCTGTCAAACGCATTTTCAGTAGTACGGTAAAATAGTCCCATCACCGATCTTTTCGGTAAAATATTCACAGGTCTCCTGTAAATTTGTCTGATTTCACCGGTTCTTCGGTGATTTCTTAGATTTCACCGATTTTCTCCTGCAATTTCATCGATTTCGCCGTAATACTGTAGTTTGCTTGCTTACAGACCAGTTCCGGTGATTTTTTTCACCGAATACTGTAATTTATTCTAAGTGTGAAGAGACGAAGCAGCCAAGTGCTGGGAATGCATACATATTTATAATTTATTATGTGTTATACAGATTTTTGGGCATCAGTTCAGTACAGATACAGAAATCCAGAATTTTGATCTAGATGGGTTGTGATTTTTTGTATGGGATACATTTTTTCCCTACAAATTTTGTATGGGATTTAAAAAAATAATACAGATTTTTTTTAAATAATCTGGCATGCCTGCTCATTACAGAGATTTTATGCACGAAGAGGCCACAAAAATTCGTAATAATCAATTTGGCGGTTTTATTATATTTAGGAGAGCTGTTTCATATGTCATGACGGCTATTTATTTGAGGCGAAACTGAATGCATTTCCTCATTTTTTGGCGTTTCATTGCTTATTTAAAAGAATGAATCAATATTTTCAAAATTAGTTTACATGCACATTTATAGGAAGGATCGAGGTGTCTCCTGTTTTTCTTGGTGCAATATGTTCGTTTTCAAAAAATCAACTTTGAAATGAAACATGGAACAAACGGTGGAGTTGTTTCACAAAAATCTAATGTCTATTTGTGAAACTTTTTCAGCAATTTGTTTGTCACGAAAATTTACGAACTAATCAATTTATCATAATACCTCGACGAAGACAGAACCAGCTGCTCAGTTATTTTCCAAGAAACATTCCCATCATTGTTGATTGATTGATTTGTCTTTATTAAAGAGACTTTCAGCCCTTGGCTGGTTCGTCTCTTCCCATCATTGTTTTTATATTTATTAAAGAAATCTTGTTAGTTCATGGTAGACACTACGTAAACATTTTCAGGAAATCTTTCCAGAGTTTCCATTTTGTGTTACTGGAGGAAATTTCAAAGTAAATTATCAAGGTTTTCCAAAAACGCTTGGCCAAGAAGTTTTTAAGAAGTTTTAGTTGAAAAATCTCTTGAATAACTTTTTAAAACTATTGACAATGACATGGCTATGGCTTAGTGAAATTTTAGAATTAAATTACAGACGAAATCCACAATCATCTCTTTTCAAATACCTGAAAAAATATTATTATTGAATAGTTCTTTCAAAATCATTTTTTGTGTGAATATAACTTAATTTATAGCTCTACTAAATGCAATCTATATCTATATCGAACTGGTTACTTTTGTACAGTTTTTCCTTTTCAAGTCCGATTGAGGGATTATTGGGAGTTGCCGTTCGCAGATATCCAAGTATCTGGGACGCAAACCCATGGTAAGGCAGAACCATGGCATACTAATCCTTCCCGGAAGTCGAGCTGGTACTGATATTTGCTCTCGCAACCTAAGAATACATCGGGATTACTCAATTGGTAAACGCAGGTTTTCAGATCGGAATACGTGTTCTTCTGTGTGGAGAGCAATCAATAATATAGTTTCGTTTTACTGGCCAGATTTTTTTTTAAAGAACTTGCTCCGGTCAACTTTAACCCTCTAGCATCCATTTTAATTTTTAAATTATGATCTTAATATAATTTTTGGTCATCTAAAATATTTTTAAACCATATTTGATGATTTTTTTCTGAATCGCATTTTTTTTTTATTTTTGGGTTTTCTATTTTTTTTTGTGAAATCCCTTGACTTTCATATTTTTTCCTGGAAGCCTACTTGGAGTATCGACTTTTTAAAACTTAAACATTTTGAGAGTTTATAGGGTATTTGGCTCCTCCAAACTCTTCAAATATAATAGAATGATAAGGAAAATGTTATTTGTTATTTATTTATTTTTTCTTTAAAATATGCAAATTGTTGCGATTCATTACAAAAAAAAATGTAAATACGTTATAAAAGATATCAAAAACCATATTAAGATATACAGAACAGTCCTAAATATCAGCCAAAAATTTAAAATATTTGATTGCCCACGAAAGAAAGAGTATAAACAAGCTCAAGTGGGGCATAGTCAAAAGGCGGGGATGGGTATTAGTGGGATAAGGACAAACGTCTTGAAATCTCGCTTTAACAGTTAATCAGAACTTCAGACGCACAAATCTCAAGAAGCAAGCTTCAAACAACAGTGCATTTCATTATTCTGTTCTTGCTCAAGTGTAGAATTAGCATAAGTTAACATACACAGTAATAAAAGTTAAAAAAAACTGTTCTGTACAACACAGTAGTCAAAATAACCACGTTATGCTAAAGTGGTTCAAAAAGCTGAAATTAAAAATATGAAGAGTAAGAAAATCCTAATAAAAAATAATGCGAAAACACATGAGTGTGAATAACTGTACAATTTCAGTATTTCCTATAGATATTTTAAAATATGTTACAAATAATAAACATTTCGGAAATTTCGTTGAATTCCTAAAAATCCCACGAAAACCCGATGCTTTACTTTAGTTGCATTAAAAAATACGGAGTCTTTTAGAAAGCTAGTCTAAAGAAGAATTTCAGATATAAAACTCAGTAGGTATGTAGCGAATATTAGGTTAAATACACTATCTGTTGAAGTCGTAAAACATGAAGTCACAGAATATTCACGAATTCAAGATTAAAAATGTACCTTATTGGATTCCAAGATGTGCACTCTGCAGTAGCAAATCAGCAGTTTATCGGGATTAACTTCGCAAATCCTTATTCAAAGGACATGAATCGCATTAATTCCATCCTCCTTGGTCACAATCCCTTTCAGCATGCCACCAATATCATCATTTCAGCATAATTATCCACGCATGTATGCAATCCAGCGAATCTCCACTATCTCCGGAGCACGGAAACTAGTTTCTCCTGCCGCGTATCCTCACAGTAAGAATCCCGGTTCTCCGTCCGTCGATACGCCAAACAACTGACTCCCGCACACACTTGCACACAACAAACGCACGCAAACACTTGAGGAACTTCTGCTCTCGTTCACCTACCACCACCCACTGCTGCGCCCGGAGAAACCAACCAAATCCTCCTTCTACTCCCGGTTTTCGGGGGTAACCCAAGAAGTGGGAACCTTTCTAGTCGCTTCTTGCGGATGCCCGCAATCACAACCCACACACTATCTGGCTGGCTGGCTGGCACGTGCCAAAGCGAGACGGGTACTCGCTGCTTGTTAACCACAACACTTTCCCTTCAGGTTCACTACACACTATTCGCCTTTCGTCAAAGTGACAGGATTCTTCCACAAGGAGCGCACAACTATTCAACTTTCACCCGAACCAAAAACAATCGACCGCTGGCTGACTGGTTGCTGAACCTCGCACTCTTCGGCTTCTTCTTAACTATTGCGGTTCTTCTTGCTTATCCATGCTATCCATGCTCAAGGCTCCCAGCGCCAGCAGCGGAAGGTGGTTGAATTTTCACCACCCACCACGAACATTTCACTCAGCTGCGCTGCGAATCCAGCAGCAACGACGACGACGACGACGATATTCACTCACCAGCACTAGAGTGGGTCAGAATAGGGGGAAAATGTGGAATTTCAGTATTTGGCGCTTTAATTGGAAGTTTAGTGGTCAGTTAAGGACAGACTTAATAGAATCCCAAAATGACCGCCACAATGGCCGACTTTGGCACCTACTCACGATTTTGAGGGCACAAAAGTCTTCGTAAACAAAACCAGCGTACCTGAGCTTCTCATTTTAAGCTTATTACAAGTGAGTAACAACAGAATAATAAAATGCATTGTTGTTTGAAGCTTGCTTTTGAGATTTGTGCGTCTGAAGTTTTAATGCACTGTTGAAGCGGGATTTCAAGACGTTTGTCCTTAATATAATTCACTTGAAATGTGTACACAGAAAGCGCTGCGGGGGTTCAAAGGGTTTGCGGGAAGAAACTAACAAATGCATGAAGGTGAAGGACATTTTTAAAATTTAACTCATTTTGGTCCGGTAGTTTATGAATTGCTTCTCCGTTAATGAAGAATTCAATTCACTCATGATTTTGAAAGATCTGCAAAAGCTGGAAGTTCAATCCCTAATGGCATATATATATAGAAGCACATCGGAAATTTGTAAATGAATAAATCATTTCTTAAACTTTGATAACAAAAAAATCACTCAAATGGGCTTTTAACTCTTTTAAAATTCAAAGTTTAAATAAATAATAATAATAAAAACATTGATGACAATTAATTCATTGACGGATTGTTTAATCACGAGTCGATAATTTTTGGAGAAAATGGTGAACGTTTTTTGTGTAATTGGAAGGTTCGGTCTACGCCCACGTATGATTCGTGCGTAAACCTCTAAGAGCAGGGATGGGAAATATCCCAACAATGAAATGTAAAAAGTGATGATGGTGATGTCATCGATTTTCCATACACGGATAATATACTTTCGTTAAGGCTCAAAGAATATGTTTCGTTAAACCAGTTTTCGTAAATTGAAAGCGAAAATTCGTATAATAATATTTCGTATAATAATAATTCGTATATAGCGTATAATACGATAAATATATTCGTACCACCATGCTGACACAGTACGTATGGAATTGTATCATGTACGAAATCACGAATCTGGCAGACGGTGAACTTGCTAAATCGTATATTTTAGCTCCTGCTTTGTAGAATGAAACAAAATAAACAAATGTGAAACGATTCTTACTAACCATGTATAAAAAGGAAATTCCGCTTCATAGAATGCAACAAAGTTTTGCAGTCATCACTGATGATAGTGTGGATCGCAGAGAAAACAAAGCAACCTGTTTTCATGTGCATATGATGGTGCGTGTGTGAAAAGAGAAAAGGAAGCAGACTCTCAGTTGGAAGTAATGGCCCACTGCACGAATTTATGCTGGCCTTTGACGTTTGAGCGGTGCCGGCAACTCTCAAACATCAAATTTCGTGTGAGAGTAAGCAGGCCAGTATAAATTCGTGCAGTAATCCATATTTATTTATAAACAGAATCAGAGTGGAAAGCATTCTGGTTGTTTTCGAACGGTTTCAACAAACGTTTCCAGATGAGTGACTAGCACTGGTAGGTATCAATCACAAGAAACGTGTTTCGAAGCTTGTGAAAAACCAGCTGATATACGTGTGCTATTTTTTCATGTTTCATGTCGGTCCGACTAAAAAAGGAGTTTTTGTTTGTGTCGGAGTGATTTTTCACGAAACGATTTCAGGTACATTGCAAATCTTTCTATTGCAGAAAGCAACGAATAGCAATTGTAAATCAAACGAGCGATTTCGAACAATGAAACGAACTATATTTTCAGTGTGAATAATTTTTTTTCATGAAATTGCATGACATTTCCCATCACTGTCTAAAGTGCTCCTCTAAGAAGGGATGCCAGATGTAAAGACATGTCTCTAAATGCGATGACATTTGAATTTCGGTAAAGTCGTTTTGGGGAATTTCAATAGATGTAAGAATGTTTAAAGACAATTTTCAAAAAAAAAAGTTACACAAAACGTATTCTTAGTGATGTTTTAATGAAACGAAAATAGTGGCAGTGGTGAAGCATTTCTGAAAAAAAAAAACAATATTAGATACATCATTGCCAGAATGTCTGTATAGACAAAATTGGTGAACTTCTGCACTAAAAACTGCAAATGTGAGAAAAAAAATTGGAATTCGTGTATGTGTTTCGAGAATTTTTCTAAAAATATTCTAATAAATGATCAAAGATTAAACAAACTAAGGCTCTGTTTCAATAAGTAAATCCATATTTATTCTTTTACACTTCACATTTATCAACTCAAGAATATTTGAAAACATTTTGCATACATTATTTGTATTTTTTTTCAGGTTCAATTCTCAAACTGTTGAGAAAAATGGCTTATTTTGGATAACAAATTGAATTTCCAAGAATTTTTGTCAAATATACTAGAAATTTACCAGGTGCTTCTGAAGCAAGCGATTTCCTTCATAAACTCGTCCAAAGGGTTGAAATGTCCAAATCCATCAATTTTTTTTCAGATATTTGCTCAGGAATGTATTAATTGAGAGATCCGATAAGAAAATTTTAAAGGATTCAGCGATTTGAGAATCTTTCAGGGTCATATGGAGGAATCCTTTGAGAGGATTCTTTCTGGAATTCTTTGAACATCTTGTCTTGAAATACCATGAGAAGTTTCTTCCACTTTGGGAATTTTTCCAAAAATTATCATCAGCATTTCCTACGGAAGATGCCACAGAAGTTTTCCCAAAAAGTTCCAACATGCGTCTAGGAGCTCTCCAACACTCCCTTAGGAATTCTTCCCTAAAAATTTTTCTTGAGCTTCCAGGAGAATTATCTAAGGACTTTCTCGAGGAGGTTTTCTACCCAAATACATCGACATTCCGAACTAAAAGTATAACAGATGGCACTTTTTTGTGTGACAGTAAAATCGAATTTTCTTGGTGAAGAAATTGTTCCGGAACACGAGGTAAACATAGAAAGTTGTCCTTTCAAACCATTCTTGATTTCTATTCACTAACGTTTCACAAAACTATCCCGTTTCCTAACAATTAATGTTTTTCGCGATTTTTCCATACGATTTGACAGTTCTTGACTACCATACTTGCGTGAGCTTGAGGTGAGAATTTGAGAATGTTGAAAACCGAGAGTAGCACATACGATGCATTGAATACAAGCGATGATGTCGCCGCCGGGCTGTCAGCGCTGGAAACTAGATGCTATAAAAGTTCTTGCATGCAATTTTTACTGCTGGCGCCAACTGGAAGCAACCAATAAAAAAAGTAAACAGCAGTCATCCCATTGCACTATGGGGGATTCCCATACAACCAGGCGGACAAAAATATTTTCGTCATATTTTCGAGGATTTATTAGTATTCTGTAGTTGGTTCGACTAAAATATATTGTTTATGAACATTTTTAAACATCACGACCAAGTTTTCTAAAGGGCGTATTTTCAATATGGTCAAATAACTGATAATGTATAAAAAGTTTGAATTTGTTTTATTTTTTAAATTTTTATTTTGTTTTTTTTGTGTGCTTAGAATGATCAACACTATTGTGTACTTACTTTCAAAAATGAATTCCAAGAGAATTTGCTTAGAATGTTTGAGAATCGTCGTTTAATCTCAAGGGGTGCGCCCGGGCGGTCTCGTGCGTAAAAAACGCTGAATCTCCCAAGACCGCAATTTACCGCAGCATTTCGCATACAAAATCATTAGAGTAGACCTAAAGCTTGACCATAAACTGATTTCGAGCCTGGGAATGTTTGGGAAAAAAAAGATGCCGATTATCAAAATTTGAATCTCATGCCATTTTCAACTTCTTCTTCTTCTTGTACCTTTTTTCATACAATGGTTCAATTATTTCACAAAACCACGTGTTTTTTGGAAAGCTTGCTTCATTATCTTACCAATGATGTATTGAAACCAATAGATAATGATGATAATAATTAGAAAATATTGATTTGAAATTATGTGTTGTTTTTTGCGAAAATTACATTTTTTAGCTTTATTCAACTTTGATACTCAATATCCTTGTAACTACATCAGCTAGAAACTTGAAATTCTAGATTTCTCTTAGTTTATATGTTTATTATCGATAGAAAATTTCAGAACAAGCATTAGTGGAAGTCACTTTTCTGATTTTTGTCCGCCTGATATCCTATAGTGCATTGCTCTAGTAGTTCTTCCAGCTAATTACGTCAACAGCAGAAACTCAAAAAAATCTCTAAGGTTTTGCATTGAAGAATTATTCCAGAAATTTCTTTAATATGTTAGTCTGAGAAATTACTCCAAGAGCAATTTCATCAGGTCTTCCACAATGATTCTCTTCAATAATTTCAGAAGAATTTCATCCAAGTGTTTAATGGGACTTTACTTATTTCCAGTGAGCTGAAAAGGCATATTAAAAAAAAATCAGATTTATACCAATGAATAGCTTGAGAAGTTCTTCTTTAATTCCCTCGGGATTTTTTTTCAAAAAGTTACTCGGAAGAACCTTGGAGCAAAGGAGTTTTCCAAGGATTGCCTCCAGCATTCCATACAGTAGCCTCTCCAAGAATCTCGCAGAATCTTCAAGCTTTTATTGGTTTTCTGTAAAGTGGTCCTCCTGGAACTCTCCTCCAAGATTTTCTCGAAGTGCTGCTTCAGGATTTTCAACCAAAGATTCGCAAACAATTTTTCAGGAAAATACCGGGAATCCTTCCAGGAATTTTTCAGGTTAGTCGACATCTTACGGAGTAGTTTGAAGTTTTCAACTTCAGTCATTAAATTGCGTTAATAATTTTTGATCTTTACATCTGAAGTTACTCAAGAATTTGTTTAAGAAGCTTATGAAGAACTCCTCAAGAAGATAATGAGGAACTCTTCAAGGTATTCACATAGAAATATCCATAGCAGTTTCTGAATTAAAAGTTTCTTTAGGTATTCTACTGTGATTTCTTCAGAAGTGAAAATAGGAGTTGCTGATGGAACTTCTTTTGTAGCGATGCGTAGAAAGTTTGACTGCTGAAACAATTCGTCAAGGAACTCTTCGGGAAATACTTGAAAAATTGTATAGCAACCTCCTGGTCCCGCTGGGAAACAAGTAGTAGAGGACATTTGCGCTTGCATGAGAAATTTTCAGGAATATTTTATCAAAATCCGCCAACCAGTAATCCTCTTCAAAATTTTTTTTCAACAAGAAATCTTATGATGGGTTTTGTTTGATGCTTTCCACAAATATAGTAACCCTTTTTCGTATTTCTCTGCTATCTTTACATAGATTTACATAACATATATCTTGTAACTTAATTAATTCAAAACTTTCAACTTCCATGCCAACTACTCTTCACTGATTTACGAGCTGATCTAGGATGGAACTCCTTCATAGTTTTCACAAGCATCGGTCTAGGAAAGAAAACTGTTCTTCAGCATTTGTGAAAATGATTTTGATAATCACCTCAATTCATATGAAAATACTGACATTTTTTTTTGTCTGGTTAAATGGAAACATTCGTATTTTTTTGTTTGGAAATGCCCTAGGGTTCCATGTCCGGTTCCTCAATTCTCAATTTTTGCTGGTATTGCTCTTTTGGCTAGAAATTCAGCTTAAAGTCTAGCAACTGGTAAACAAATTTAGATCAGGATTCATCCTCTGGATGTCAATATGCCTATCTTTTTTCTCCAGAAATTACTCCTGAGGTTTCTCCACGAGTTACTTCCAAAACTCTTCCAATTGCTACTCTAGATATTCTTCCAGAAATTTTTCCGGAAGCTCCTTCAGAGATATCGAAAAGTATGTTTCATAAGAGCCTTATTCATGTGACAAATTTGTCGTCATCGATCCTGTCTTTGTGATTGCTGAAAGTGTATCGATTAATGGTATCGACTCCCGAAAAGGCTTACTTTGCCTCGGTAACAAGCAACTTCATGTCAAGTTATTAGTGAAAGAGAATATCGACGAAGAGAAATTGATACAGGAGCTAGAAATTATTATCGATTTCTCCACTAAGATCTCCAGTAGTTCCTTCAACAACTTCACCAGAAAGTCCTTCAGGTGTTACTCCGGAATTTATTTCAGGAACTTTTGCATAACAACTTCTAGGAAGTCATTCAGCGATTTCTAACTCTTCCACAATTCTAACAGAAATAACTCAATAAATTTTTTAGGAGTATCCTTTAACAAATGTTACAAAACTATCATATGCATTCTTTCAGGTGTTTCCGCAGATATACTTTTGGGATTTTTTTTTCAAGATTTCTCCAGGATTTTCAAGAATTTTCCTAGAAGTTTCCTTGAACGATTCCTACGGGACTATATGGAACATTTTCCGAATGAATGTATAGTAAAATTCCTAGATTTATGAATACTCTGGATGATATGCTGGTTAAGCCCTGAACCAAGTTTACAGCAATTCCTGAGGAAGTTTCTGGGAGAAATTCTGTAGGGATTTCTTAAAGATTTCCTGAGGAGTATTAAATTTAAAATAAAAAAAAAGTTTTCATTAGTATCTGTTTAAATTTCTCCGAACCATTTTTTGAATACGGTTTTGAAAAAAAAAATAACTTTTGGAGAATAACTGTAATTTCGGGGGAATTTCTGTAGTAATCTAAAAAATAATACCCGAAAAAAAACTGGTGAAATTCCTGCGTAATATCTGGAGTATTATTTTCAAAAAAAAAAAAAAAAAGAAAAACCTTGGAGTAATTCCCGGACGCAGCTCTCCAAAAATTCTAAGATGACACTCTCGATCACCGCAGGCACGCTTGGAGAAAGCTTTCGATAAACTTCTGGAGAAATCAAGAAAACTATTTCCAAAGGAAACTTCGGATGAATCTTTAAAGTAAATCCCAAAGGCTACTTTGAAGCAATCTTTTCTTTCCGGAATTTCTAAAACAATGTCTAAATGAGTCGAAATTTTTTGAACTACCTATTTTTCTGAAAATTCCAAAGGAATACATAGAAGAAATTTAAGAGGAGTCTCGGGAAAGTTTCTTGATTAGTTTCTAGTAGGGCACATACAGCCGATGCTGTAAACGCACGTATATTCAACATGGACATTAGGGTGGCCCACACTTATATGAAAAACAAAAATTTCGAAAAATACCAAGTCTTACCTCCTAAATCAGTTGTTTTAGACTCCCAGAAGCTACGTTCAAAATTTAAGCAAAAGCGGTTGAGCCTAAGGGGGCGCTCAAAACGCTTGAAGTTTGTATGGGAAAACTTGGCCAAATGTATGCAGAAATTTTAAGTTTTCGAATTTTGCCGCTAGGTGGCGCTGTAAGCGTTCAAAAATCAAACCCTTTGGTATTATTGTAGGTGACTATATGCCAGAGAACTTTGTCGAAGACCGCGAAGTGATCCGACGGCTGTGAAAAAAGTTATACCCTAGGCAAAGTGAGGCAAAGTATTGAGATTTCATTATTGATATTATTCCTTTACATGTATTGGAAAAATAACAATAAAGTTTATCCTCACTTTTCCTAGGGTATAACTTTTTTCACAGACGTTGGATCACTTTGCGGTCTTCGACAAAGTTGTTTGGTATATAGTCACCTACAATAATACCAAAGCGTTTGATTATTGAACCCTTACAGCGCCACCTAGCGGCAAAATTCGAAAACTTAAAATTCCTGCATACGTTTGACCAAGTTTTCCCATACAAACTTCAAGCGTTTTGAGCGCCCCCTTAGACTCAACCGATTTTGCTCAAATTTTGAACGTAGCTTCTGGGAGTCCAAAACAACTGATTGGGGAGGTAAGACTTGGCATTTTTCGAAATTTTTGTTTTTCATATAAGTGTGGGCCACCTTAATGGACATGCTGAGGGACACGGGTTTGATTTTCAATCGTTCCAAGGACTTTCGCAAAGGCAATTTTCTTTGACTTCCTAGGAAATAGTTTATCTACGAGATTGCCACACGTTACACATGAAAAATGGTCATTGACAGAGGAAGCTTTCATAGTTAATAATTATAGAAGTGCTCATAAAACACTAAACTGAGTAGCAGTGGGTCCCTAGTAGAGACGTTACACCAAAAATAACAAGAAAAATAGGAATAAGAATTCTAGCAACAATATATAACAATATTTGTGGAATAATTCCTGCAAGAATCTCTGTTGCGCTTCATTCAGGAAACTCTTCGAAACTTTCAGGAAGATTGTTTGCTGGAATCTCTGAAGGTTTTATTCCAGGCATACTTGGAATATTCTCAGGATTGACACTTTGAAGAACTTTTTAGAGGAAACTTCGAGATATAAAGAAAATGCGGTAGAATTCATTAAAGAACCGTTGAATGACTTCCAAAATATTTCTGAAGGAATTTCTAAAAGCATTTATAAAGGGACTATGGAAGATTTACTGAAGTAATCTCGCAATCCATATGTGAATTTTCTCAAACAATCATTGAAGATAACCATCAGAAATTCTTCCAGCAAATTCCTCGTTGGGAAACATAAAACAAACTGGAGGTTTTATTTGGATTTTTTGAAGAAACACATGGGCTCAAGGGAACTCCTAAAGCAACTCTTTGATAAATTTTTGTTGATAAAGTTGCTTCTAGATAAATTCCTAAAAGAACTCCTCATGAAACTTTGGCATGAATTCCTGAAGCAACTCCTTCAGGAATTGTTGAAAAATCTCCTAGAGAAGTATTTCATAAGCAGCTTCTAGAAGTATTTTTGTAGGAACTCATACAAAAAATCTAGAAGGAATTTTTAAAGGAATTTTTCAAGGTATTTTTGGAATAATTCGTAAAGATACGTTTTAAATAAGTTCGTGCAGTAACTCCTGGCTTGACATATGGAGAAATTCCTAGGAGATAACTTTGAAGAATTCCGACAAATTAAAGTTTCTGCTATACAGATATTTTTTATATAACTCCACTGCTCACATGATGTTCAACACCATGTAGCGTGGCGCTTTTGTTTTGAAGCGGCGAGTACCAGAAATGTTGAATTTAATGGTTTATTAACGAATGATCACTATATTTGTTTGTAACAAAAGATGGCATTTATTCGAAAAAAACTAAGCACTCAAACTTATTCAAAAATATTCCGCATTTACTATTGTGAGTAAAGACATTTCAACCCTGCAATGACCATTTTAGAAAATTACTACTAAGACATAGAGTGCCGAAAAACTTGGGAAGTGGCTGGTATTTTGGGCAATTTTCCACTATTTCTCAGTCATGTCAATACATCCTGGCTTGAGTTTTAGTACACAGTTACATACTGTATGTATCTCACTGCGTACAACAAAAATCATGTCAATTGGTTCAATATAAACTGAGATACAGTAGAAAAGTGTCCAAAATAGAAGCCCAGCCGAGATGGTACCACTTCTCTACAAATAATCTTCCGGCCAGAGTTTTTGTCATAACAAACATACGTTTGTCAACTATAGTGACACATAGTAAAGCTGACACTTTTCCCTACGAAATCATTTTGTTTTTGATGATAGTTATTTCCTTGCACTCATTGAGTTAAGATTTCTCGAGAATCATATCGACCAATAAAACTTCCACTTCAAGACCCAAAATTTGAAATTCCAGTTTTTCCACTATAATCGCTCTTAACCCTAAAAGGGATACCTTCATGGCCTCAGTTTCGTCACCTCGCTGAGTGTGTTCCATCAAAGACGAGCTCTGAAAGGCGCCTGGGGTCCAATGGACCCCAGGTTTCCCTTTTAGGGTTAAATATGGGCCACTCTAACCCGCACTCACTCCACGCATAGATCTTCAATCACCCGTTATTGGTTGCACTAAATCCAAAATGCGTTGTACGCGGATCTGAACACTGCTAAAGTGTCGTCCAGCTTTTGGTTGGTTTTGGGGAGGAGAAGGTGGTTGTTTAACCGTTTCCACCCTTTCCACTATCCTGTATTGCGTGCGACCAACACTAAAACCACCCGCACCACCACCTTCACAAAACCACCCACCATAGAGTGTGGTGCAGAATCCAAAATCCGAATCGATGCCCCGGTGAGACGGGGTGGGGGACACCAGCTTTTCTGCAACAAAAAAAATCCGATCAAGACTGGGAAACGCGCGCGCGATAACGATTGCGAACTGTCGGCGACCGATGACGTTGGGGAACTGTTGAGTCGAACCTTGCGATGGGATGCGTGCAGTCCAGTCAGCCTTTGTGATGACGACGACGACGGCGAGAGAGACCGAGAGCATTTGAAGGGAACTCACCGATTGTTTCAGTGCGCCTGCTGCTGATATGTGGTCGCTGCTGATAAGGGGAAGGTGTGAAGCATGCGCGATAAGACGCGGGAAACGTCATTTTTCGGTTATCACGAGATGAGGGGTGGTTTGTATCTTGGATGGGTGGATGATGTCAAAGGTTGGGAATTTGTTGGATTATTATAGGCAATAATGTCCAAAATCATGGAAGGGTCAGATTCTGAGCTCTAGGAAATTTTTTAAAATGTATTCAGGCCTGCCATACAACGCAACTGCAATATTCACCTTCTTCTCATCGTAAGTTTATTTTCGTTGTGTAGTTTAGAATAAATAGAGAGTCGGGTATGGGAGGTATTTTGATTCCTTTAGGAAGTGGATGAACAATTCAGCGAAAAATGAAGGCTTTCACTTCAAACCATGGCTAATTTCAGAAAGCATTACGTAGAGCAACATCTTTTCTATCGAAAAAAAACGGAAATCAAAACTGTTGTAGTAAATACAAGAAATACCAAAACTACTCAAAGATCTCGGAATTCTATTATGGACCACATGTCTAGACGAGTGCGCCGAAGCAGTTTTCACCGACGACGGCGTTTATAGTAATTTGAAGCAGCGGCGGCGGTGGCGTAGTTGGCGTGACCTTATTTTTTTTAAGGTGAGGTACTACATCCAGTCATTAAAAAACGTCAATACAGAATTATTTGTTTCCTGTACAGGCACAATTTTCATCTTTTATCTAACAAAGGCTTAAACGCATGTAAGTTAGAGGTTACAATAAAAAATATGCTATACATTTTAGAGAGAATACTTTACTAGAAAATTTATAAGGGATTCCTCAAGATAGAAATTCACAACATCGCACGTGTCTTCAAAGGATAATATTTTCTAAAACTCATTTTGGACCAGTGCTGTCATGATAAAATCTGAAAATTTTGTTGGAATTCTGTTGGGTTCTTTTCAGGAATTTATCAAGGGATTATTCTGCTTCTGTATGGCTCCACGTTCCCACTGGAACTTGGCCTGCAACTCTCCAACTTAGTGTTCTTTAGCATTTCCACATTTATTAATTGTAGGGCTTTCTTTGCCAGCCATTGCATGAATTAGTTTATTGGAAGGCAAGTTCAATGATACACTATGTCCAGGGAGTCGAGAATATTTTCCCGACCAGAACGGGAATCGAACCCACCTCCGGATTGGCGATCCATAGCCTTAACCACTAGGCTAACTGGAGACCCCTCATCCAGGGATTATTTTAGGTGTTTCTCCAGGAATTCCTTCAGAAAATACTCAATAGATTCTTCGGGAAGCTCCTCCAAGGGGCTTCCTAAAAGATCATCAGATATTTTTCAACGGGTGGGATCGTAAACTTCTCCAGATAATCATTGAAGCCTTCCTTCAAGAATTCTTTCAGATTTTTTTACGGTGTAACTTAAAAATCCCTTCAAAGATTCTTTCAGGAGATCTTTTAGATCACTTCAGGATTTATTTCTTGACGTTTCTCCAGGATATTTCAAGAAATTCTTCTTGGAATCACTGCACAGCATTTCCAGCTGTTCAAAAATTGCTTTACGAAAAAAAAATTTTTGCCTTTCTCGTACACCAAGGTGTACCGAAAGGCTATATGTTCACTCCAAAAATGAAATTTTGATAATACCTCCGGAGGGCCAAGTCTTATATACCCATCGACTCAGCTCGACGAGTTGAGATGATGTCTTTGTGTATGTTTGTGTGTGTGTATGTATGTGTTTTTTTGTGTATGTATGTGTTTTTTTGTGTATGTATGTGTGTGCGTGTGTATGTGTGTATGTGTACAAAAATGTCACCTCACTTTTGGATAGTAAATATCATCAGATTTCAACGCTTTTGTTTTCAATCGGCGCGGAATATTGTCCCATTGTTTCTTATTGAAAATGGTTTGAATCGGTCCAGCCGTTCCGGAGTTATGGTCATTTAGGTGTTCCGGACCGGTACCCCAGGAAGGGGCCAGATATGAAATTGCAACAAACCCATGCATGCGACCCATATAACCACGGCATTTTCGATTATCTGACGAACGGTAAGCAGGAAAATAGTCGCAGATTCTATCTGAACCGGTAGTGTCCCGGAACCGGTTCTGGGTGTCCCACCGGAAGTGGCCAAATATAAAAGTGAACCAAACCCATGCATGCGACACATCAAATGAACGGTAGACAGGAAAATAGTCTCGGACCATATCTAAACCGGTAGCATATCGGAACCGGTTCCGGGTGTCCCACTGTAAGTGGCCAAATGTAAAAGTGAAACAAACCCATGCATACGACACATCAAATCACCGCTTTTTATGTAACCTGATGTATGGTTAATGGGAAAATAGACTCAGACCATATCTGATCCGGTAGTGTTCCGGAACCGGTTCTGGGTATCCCGCAGGAAGTGACCAAATATAAAAGTGAACCAAACCCATGCATGCGACACATAAAATCGCAGCTTTTTCTATAACCCGATGAACGATAAATAGGAAAATAGTCGCAGACTATAGCTGTACCGGTAGTGTTGCAGAACCGGTTCCGGGTGTCTCACCGGAAGTGGCCAAATATAAAAGTGAAACAAATCCATGCATGCGACACATCAAATCACCGCTTTTTCTGTAACCTGATGAATGGTAAACAGGAAAATAGTCGCAGACCATATCTGATCCGGTAGAGTTCCGGAACTGGTTCCGGGTATCCCGCCGGAAGTGGCCAAATATAAAAGTGAAACAAACCCATGCATGCGACACATCAATTCGCCGCTTTTTCTATAACCTGAGGAACGGTAAGCAGGAAAATAGTCTCAGATCATATCTGACCCGTAGCATCCCGGAACCGGTTCCTGGTGTCCCGCCGGAAGTGGTCTAAGTCATACATGCGAAACATCACATCATGGCCTTTTCGATAACTTGTACGATCAGCAAGAAAATAAGCTATGCCCACATTAGAAACTACTGATAGTGTTCCGGAATCGATTTGAGGTATCTCGCTGAAAGTAGCCGAATGTGAAAGAGAACCAAAAAAATATTCGCAACACATCAAATGGCTTTTAAGGTATCCTGATGAATGGTTACCAAGAAAAAATATCTCAGATCATGCTTGGGAAAACTAGTAGTGTCCCGGAATCGGTTCCCGGTGTCCCTCTGAATGTGGTCAAATGTAGAAGGGAACCCAACTCCATGCATGCGCTTTATCAAACCGCGGTTTTTTCGATAAGCTGATGAAAGGTTTTCAAGAAAACCAGCTAAGATTACGTTAGAGACCACCGATAGTATTCCACAACCGGTTTCAGGTGTCCCGCCGGAATTGGTCAAATGTAAAAATGAACCATGTAAATTTTCCGGAACCGGTTAAGGGTGCCCCACTGGAAGTGGACATACATAAAAGTGAATCACACCCATGCTTGCGGTACATCAAATCGCTTTTTTGTCATTAACCTGATGTATGGATGATAAGAAAATAGGCACAGTCCACAGAAGTTACTACCGGTAGTGTTTTTAGTTCCGGGTAACCTGATTAACAGTTTTCATAAACTCAGATCACATTTGAATATACCGGTAGTGTTACGGAATCATTTCCGGGGGTCTCGTAAGCAATACAAAATATACTCAGATTACATAAGAGGCTACCGGTGGTGTTGCAGAAGCAGCGTTGGGTGCTTTAGCGAAATTACGAAAGTGAACTAAATGAATGCAAGCGATAGATATGTGTAAGAGAACCCAAAACCTAAAAAAACTAAAGCGATCTCAATCACACCATTTTAGATTCCTGAGACGTAAATTTACAGTAGGATGGATCAACGTTGTATGGAAAAATTAAAATTTAAGCGCATCAGCCCGGAACATTCTTTTAAATCTTTATTTGCGTCTAAAATTACTACGCAAAATTTTGATGCGGCTGGAGGGCGAGCTCTGTAATGTGGTTGATATTTGAATGTGATATAGCATTGGAAATTCAAATTACTACATTACAAATTCTATATGAATTTTGCAACCAATGATAATAAAATATAGCATAAAATGTGCAGATGAAACTTTGTCAAAGCGTTCTGTGGAAAAAGTTTAATCCTGACTAGTAATTGTCATCTTGGTATGAAACAGCCTCCAGTGAAGGTGGTCAAGCAGTCAACTGAAAGGACTGATACTTTCAGCTCTGCCCATACGTTGAATATAACGTCGGAATAAGTTCCCCAATTCGATGATAACCTTGATAAAATTCTTGATTTTCTAAATAAAGTATTCTCATGATTCAGAAATTCGTAGGTGGTACAGTCCCAGATCGCTGTTATGAGCATTTCCCCCTTCTCGTCCATTAGCAAAGCACAGAGATTTGGGGCTGATCACTGACTCTAAGGCAAGATTGATTGCGTCGACGGAAAGATCATGAGTACATATTCGACGAGAAAGGCACTCACTAGGCACCACTAGGTGGATAAATCTGGGTTTTTTAATTTTCTTTTGGCGATTCCTTCAAGAATACTTAACAAGTTCCTCTAGGGAATTTGTATTAGGGAATTTCATCCACTAATACCATTCAAACAAGACTCCAGAAGTTTCTCCAGGAGTTCTTCTAGGGTTTGTTCCAAATCATTCTTCAAAAATTCATTTGGAGATTTATACAAGAATTCCTCTAGTACTTTTGTCTGTAATTTTTGCACGGATTCCCGGAGAATTTCTTTCAAAGATTACTTCAGATACTTTTTCATGATTTAATTCAGAAGTTCCTCAAGGATGTCCTTCAGAAATGCCATCAGGAATTTTCTCAGAAACTTCTCTAGGATTTTTTACCTAAAATTTTCCAAAAAATTCTCATAAAATTCTTCTATAAATTCCTCCAACGTCATCTCAGGAGTTTTGTTTCCCCTGTTATTGAAATTAAGCCACTGTCCCCAATTGACTGAACTTTCGTGGTGAATCTCAGGAGTTCCTCTAGGTAGACGTGTGCGCCGAAGCTCATTTCACCGGCGGCGGCGTATAGGGTAATTTGAGGCAGCGGCGGCGGCGACACCGGCGTCACGCCGTATACCCTATTCGGCGGCGGCGGCGGCGGCGTAACCGGCGTGACCAAAAAAAAATTGAATTTTTTTTTATTTTTTTTTTTGTAATTTTAAGAGCCGGTTTGTTCATTGAAAAAATCGTCAAACGGAATATTTTTTTGAGTGAGTCAAAGCTACAGTTTGCAGAAGTGTACACTAGAAGTATCAGTTATTTGAATCTTCGGGAGTTTTAAAAAATGCCACAGAAATTTAGCTTTGAGTTTTAAAAGATTCCATTAGGAAGTCTTCCAGTAACTTTTTTATGTGATTCCTGTTGGTAAGGCACACATTGTTTCAGGAATTTCTCTGAGATTGTTATACATATCTTACAATCAAAACAAAAATAAAAAAAAAACTTTGCGGATTCCGCAGTAATACCCTTAAAAACCCTTGCAGGAGTTGTACAAACCGAAGACTTCAAAAAATATCTGCGAAGAAAAAAAAAAATATTAAGAGGTTTTTTTTTGAAAACTTAGCAAGGTAATTACCAAGTTATTTCAGCAGTTCTCTACACGGGGAAACGAAAGTACCCAAAAGTGAGTTTCCACCCAACTTCGGGGTTGCGTGCGTCAAGCCAATTTTGAGTTGATGGAATCGATGTTTACATTGGGTTGTTCCCGTTAGCTTCCATGTGAAAAAAATACTTAAAAGTAAGTTTTTTTTCACCCAACCGAAAAATCAATTAGATTGATTGATTTGTCTTTATTAGAGAGACTTTCAGCCCTTGGCTGGTTCGTCTCTTTCCTGAGAAAGGTGAGCCAGAGGGGCTCACCTGGTAAAAAGCTACAAAGTCTGGCAGTTTACATATCATTCGGGTATGTGGGGGCCCAGAGGGGGCCCCCGGGGAGAAAAAATACATTTCATTTTTGTCAGAGATTTTGTTTGCTGCTGTCCGTTTTCCTTCGGTTTATGGTGCCGGTGATGTGGGCCCGAGAGGCCCGCCGCTCACCGGGGGAAGGGGGTTGTATGCCGGTCAGGTTGTCCGTCCTATCCTGTGGGGTCCTGGGAGCCAGAAAATCAATTAGGTTCTATTCACTCAAATTTGAATACTGTGCCTGAAACTCAACGTTGAGTTGACGCACTCGAACTGCAAAAGTTGAGGTGTTTCGCTCTTCTTTCTCTGGCAACAACAGAAAGAGCACATGAAAAGGAAGATGAAAAAGAACTCAAATTTGAGTTGTTCAGTTTCTCCTCAAGACCATACACATACCATAAAAATTCCCTCCAAGAATGAGATTGGAAATTTTTCCAATGATTTGATTAAAAAATTACTTTGAGAATCATAAATGTGGTAGTTTCAGAGATTGCTCGATAAATTACTACAAGGATTTTATTATTTCGATTGATATTAGAATCCTCTACGAATTCGAGAGTTTTAGGTATCCCCTCGACAAGGGTATCTGCCTCACCTCACAGGGGTACAAAAAAGGCCTAAGACTAGAATTGGACAGGATGCTATTGAACGGTTGCATGATTCTGAACTCAACAATTACTGTGTATTAAATTAATATTTATACATATGCTTAAAAGATTTGTTCAACATTTTTAGAACGTTCGCTGTGATTCTTTACTGAGCAATTATCCAGTTTTTTCAAAAACTAATCCTCAATATTTTTCACTAATGGTCTAAACAATCAAAGAATGTCTTCATATTTCTAAGGCAAAAAATCCAGTGAAAGGTAATCTCACATTTTTTTTCGAATATTAATGGGTAATTCTCGCTGAGACCGGCCCACTCTTTACACCTTGTCTTCAAAAATGTTTAAGGTGCCGATTTTCTGAAAGCCCTCGCCTAAAAAGTAAGAAAAATGCATTTGGTTACTCAAATTGATGGACCCCCCGTTAGTTAGAGCCACAACAATTTTTGCAGACCCCTCGATTTTGGTCAAATGGTGGCTCACTAAAACCGTTATAACTCGAAAGTTTCACCGAAAACCACCTCAAAACGAAATGTTGTTGAAAAGAGGAGAGATAGAGCTACTATTTACAATAATAAAAAGTTGGGTCGGCCATATTGATTTTGGCCGCCATCTTGGATTTTTATACAAAAACATTTTTTTCACCACCGATTTTCGAAATTTTTGCATCAATTGAAAGCTGGGACATTTATACATAACATATCAAAAAATTAGAGATGTCTTTTTGTTCTTTCAAAAGTTATCTGCCGTTTCGTAAATCATGCCACTTTTGCGCACTGGCCCCGGTGCCGACCGTTTACATAAATGCAGCGTTTTTTCGCAGTGTTAACGAACAAGAATTAAAATTCTGAACCCACTAATGGAAAGTTGAAGGTTTAAGCTTTTCAAAACACTAAAAAAGTTATAAAAACAATGCCCACATCATTGAGAAACAGTCAAAAACGGGAACGAACCTCCGATTTGGCCAAATTTTGCGGCACGCGCCTTTGTGTATACATGCAGGCGTAAACTCGGATGCTGTTGCATGTCTTTGCCGGTGCGCATGGAAATGTATGGAGAAAACGTGGCTCAACTAACGGGGGGTCCATCAATTTGAGTAACCAAATGCATTTTTCTTACTTTTTAGGCGAGGGCTTTCAGAAAATCGACACCTTAAACATTTTAGAAGACAAGGTGTAAATAGTGGGCCGGTCTCAGCGAGAATTACCCTAATACGAATTTTAATAGATTTTTATAATAAAATCCCAGAGTTGTCTGTCCTTCCATCACGCTCTGAAATGTTTCATTGAAATGCTTAACAGAATGAAAGCTACAATAATCATTGCACTGTAGCATTTTACCTACAGTATTGAATTGGTGCATCATTGCATTGGTGCATCGTTTCATAGTTGTATCGTTGCATTGGTGCATTGATGTATGGTTTCATAGATGCATCGCTGCATTTTTGCATTGGTGCATAGTTGCATTTCTGCATCAATCCTGTAGAAAGATCTAAAAGTTTCATGAATTCCATGAATTAGAACCCTACAACAGTCATATACTAACCAATATTGGATACATAATAGCATACCTTCTAGCGCTTTCCAAAGAGATGCACCATGCTGAGTGAAATATTTCACATATGCAGTGATGCATTAGCCTTCCAGGAGATTCTATGATTTTCTTAATTGGATAAAGAAAACTACCTATATTTAGGAAAGTGACTAGCCATGTTGGGTCTGCTAGTCATGAAATAATTTACGATGCCTTCAAAATCATCTTCTTAGATTCCTAAAAGGTTCTATATAAGATTCCTCCAGGAACTCCTGTTGGAAGAAAACCAGAAGGAACTTGCTGGAGTATTTTCTCAAACAAAACCTGTAGGAACTTCATTAGAAACGCCATAAATTAAAATAAAAAAACTGCAGGAATTTTTTTCAAAACACTCCCTAATAAACTGTAGGAGGATGTCCATTAGAAACTTCTCTTGGAAGAAACCAAAAAAGAGTTCCTAGATGAATCCTGGAGAGAGTTCCTGAAGAATTCCCGAAATCAGTTTCTGAAGAATTTCAGTAGAACTTCACGAAAGAATCCCGGCATGAATTTTCTAAGGAATTCCACGAACGAGTTCCTGACAAAATTTCAAAAGCAATTCCTGACAAAGGCCCAGAAGACATTCGAGTAATGTTTAAAGCAATTCCAGAAGTAGTTGCTGTAACAATCCCGGAAGGAGTTTCAAAAAAGAATCTCGGAGAAGTTTTTGGAGGAATACTGAAATAAGCTCTTGGGGGTTGTCCATAAATGACGTAGCGTTTTAGGGGGACGGGGAGTCCCTAAAATTGCTACGAGCCATGTATTAGGTATGGGAAAATAGGCTACGAGGGCCGAGGGGGTGTTGAAAATTGGCCAAAAAATGCTACATCATTTATGGACAGCCCTTTGTAGGATACTGGAAAATCTCAGAAAGGATTCCTGAAGAAATCCCAGAAGGACCTCCGGGATGAATCTTGCATAAAATTCTCGGAAGGAATCCCAGAGTGCATTTTTGGAAGGAGCTTCTGCAGGAATCTTGGAAGAAATTCTTTAAGCAATCCCAGAGAGAACTCCTGGAGGATTCCCGGAAAAAAAATCGGGTGAAATCGCTGGAATTCCCGGGTTTAAATTCCGGGAATATCTTCAGGCAGTAAAATGAAAACTTCCGAAGACATTCCTCAAGAAACTATTGAGAATCTAGGATGGAATGCCTGCAAGATTCCCGGACCTCCTGTAGAAATCCCGGAAGAAATCCCCAAAAGAAATCTTTGAAGGAATCCTGAGAATGGCTCCTGGAGGAACAATTCAGGAATCTCAGAAAGAATCCCAGAGGAAGCTTCTGAAGGAACCCCAATACGAATCTTAGATGGAGCTCCCTGAGCAAACAAGTTAGCATAACTAGCCGCAGAAGTCCAATGTCGCGACTGTTCGTGTGATTAGCATCTAGTTTGACACGCCCTTACAGCGTCAGTAGCGCTACTTAGTGTCAATTTGGTTTACCAAAACAACAGATCCTCTGCAAGATGGATACCCATAAATATTCAATTTGTTCAATGTAATATAGTTACTTAAATTGGAAAAGTGACTACAGCGCCATTGAAGTTCTAGTGTTTTTCTATTGAAATCACAGAAGGAAATCCTAGAGAAATCATTGTGGAGAAATTAAATTTGTGGGAACATCACGGGAAAAAATCCCAAAAGAATCACAGCTGGGGTAATCTTAGATTCCAGGAAGAACTTGGAATTAATTTGTAGAGAAATTTCGGAAGCAATTTTGAAGGTATTTAGGGACTCCTGAAGTAATCTTAGAAGATATTTCTTAAGTAATCCCTTAAAAAATCTCTGGAAGTACTTCCTGCAGAAATCCTGACAAGTGCTTATAAAGGAATCCCAGACGGAATCTCTTTAAAAATCTCAAGAGAAACTTCTGGAAGAAACTTATCAAGAACTCCCTGGGAATCCAACAAGAAACGCCTGGATGACTCCTGGAAATTCTAAGGATTTCTCGGAGGACCCTTGGGAGGACCCCACCAATTCATTTGTATGGGAGTCATTCTTTACTGAGAGGGAGGCGTCTCAGACCTAGCTAAGACCCTTCCAGGCTCCAAAAACGCCCACATACAAATTTTCATTCCCAAAAAAATGCACCCTAAATTAATAAATAATATACAGTATAAATGCGCCAAAAATATTATCCAATACAGATTGTTTTAATATTTAACTAGTCTTAGCTCTACAGGTAAGAACAGTACTGTTTTATGTGCTGGCCAGAAAAAATAAATACCAGCCAAGTCGCTTTCTGATCGGCGTGGGAAATTTTGTTCGGCGGCGTGGAAAAATTTAAACAGCGGCGCGCCGGGTCAATTCGAGTGGCGGCGGCGGCGTGGAAAAAACGTCGGCGACGGCGGCGCGGCGCGGCGGCGCACACGTCTACCTCTAGGTATTCCCCAGGAACTTCTGCAAGAGTTTCTCCAACGATGGTTTTTGAAATTCTTGGCGACGGCGGCGCGGCGCGGCGGCGCACACGTCTACGCCAGAGTTCCAAATTCAAAAGTTCAGATTCCAAATAGGAGCAACTACCCTAAAAGTATAATATCACTTTCGCTTTGGCAACATTCCACCCGCAAGACCTACATAGACTGATAAGCAAAGCATTCAGCTCCCTTCGATACACTTGCCATTGCCAACAATACGAGAGTGATTTTGTTACATCAGTTGTGCACAAACATACTTCTATCTGCCTCTGCCCTGATTGATGTCGCCCGGCCCGTCGTCGTCGTCGTCGCGAAAGCAAAGCAAAACAGAGAAACTTTGTAACAAAACAAGACACCGAAGAGAACCGTTTGTGTCACCCGCCGCCGCCCGTTCGATTCCGTTATCATGTAGTACCTACAGCTGGTGCTGGGTGGGTGTTCGGTTCGTTCAGTGACATCATTCATTGCACTACGGCGGCGCGCACCGCTGCCGCCGCCACTCCCGCACCGGAAATCAATATTTGTGGGAGTGAGCGCCTCTCGCATCGTTTGCACCGAACAATTTGCGGTTCCGTTACTGTGTCCTCCTAGTATGGACGTGAGTACCGCTGACTGTTGGTAGATATAGGTTGACCGGACACGGAGTCTTACACCGCTTGTTTGGATTCTTTTGTACGCTACAGTGCGCATGTCACTATTGCCGGTCGCTACGAATGGTGTTGTGTGCTCAGATTTCGCGGCACGTTTCTAGGCAGTTGTGTCGTTTAAGGTGGACTGACGGATACTGGGAGTAAAAAGAATGCATTAGCTCTAACGCTCTTGCAAAATACCGTGCGTAAAAGGGTGCTACGACGGATGTTCGTCCACGTTTGAGCGAAATTTAGATTTTAGAAAATTAATGGGAATGACAACATTGAAAAAAAATGAACAAATCACGAAGCAACGCGAAATATACCCATTAATTTTAATTTGAACTTTTCAATTGCTCAAAATTTCGCCCAACTATTGTGTGAAAAATATCGTGCTAATATGGGAACCTGTAAAAAAAACTTAGGGAAATCTGAAATTATATAAAATGTCTTCATCTTTAGATTTCCGTGGATTGTTTTAGTGAGTTTACACGGATAGGGAAGGGGTGGTGTAGCAAGGGTGGGTTCAGTGGGGAGGTAGGCAAGGATGGTTGAAGTTTTTGAGGGAGAGGAGTGCATACTGGTTTCAAGAATGATTTCAGAGGTCATTTGATGTTTTAGACGAACGAAGCGACCTAGGTAACAATCTAAATTATATTTGGTTTTATTTGTTTTCATGACAGTTTTATCATAGCATTGCTTAGTTCATGATACCATTATTGTTTCTACTCCGCACAACTGTTCTTTATTTATCTGTGATTTTATAAAGAATACCTGGAATTCATAAAACAACAAACACAACAAGAACTGTTTAACTCAATGTCAGTTTCAAAAGGATCTCGTAGTTACAGGGGATAGACAAAATGATCGGAACAGGCAAAATTTTCACTTTTCAAAAAATGATATATAAGCTGTGACTTTCCGAAAAATGCATCAAAAATTCTCAAATGTACACTATAAGTAGGTCAACTAGTTTATGTTTATGTTTATGTTTATGTTTATTTATATGTTTCATCTGACAATATGTCTTAATGAAAAAGTAATAAAAATAATAAAAAAAAACTCCTAACATTGACATTAACAGGAACAAAATCATACTATAAGAAATCACAATACACAAGCACAATAACAATAATCAAATAATTAAAATACTAAGAATATATTACGAACTATCATAATCAACGCTGACGTCTATTCTCCTCATGGAGCAGCCGTTCAATCCGATGTCGGAAGCTTAGAGTAGAGCACTTAAAATCGAACACTACGTAGTACTCATTGAAGCGTGACGACATATACCGTACAGGGTCATGTAGTGCATAATTCGTTGCGCGAGCTGGGAGATGCAGAATGTTCCTTGTACGAAGGGGTCTCTCTGGAGCATATAATTGTAGGTTGGCAAGAATTCCAGGAGAATCAATTTCACCAACCAGAACTTTAGCCACAAATACTGCTTGAGCGATCGACCTCCTGTGTTCCAGCGTGTCTATACCCAGCAGCTGACAACGGTGCTCATAAGGCGGGAGGTTGTTGGGATCGTTCCAAGGCAGATGGCGCAGGGCATACCGTACAAATTTCTTCTGGATCGACTCCAATCGAGATATCCAAACTCTTTGGTACGGGCACCAGATGATCGATCCAAACTCTAACAGAGAGCGAACCAGGGAGCAGTACAGTGCTTTTAGGCAAAGTGGGTCACGAAATTCGTCGGCAATCTTGAATATGAAACCTAGTTGCCTGCTCGCTCGCGTAACTATGTCACAGTAATGGGGCCTAAAGGATAGAGCGGAGTCCAATAATATTCCGAGATCCCGAGTAACTTCCACGTGCTGAAGTGACACGTTGTTGATCGTATAATCAAACAATATTGGTTTTTGCCTACGATGGAAACTGATGGAGTTGCATTTGTGCACGCTGAGTGTGACGAAGTTTCTACTGCACCATTCACTGAAGTCATTAATAAATTCCTGCAGCTGCAAACAATCTAGAAGGCATCGTACTACTACGAAAATCTTAACGTCGTCTGCGAAGAATGTGCGGCATCCACTTGGAAGCACGAATCCCACATCGTTCAGGAAAATGGAGAAGAGAAGTGGTCCCAAGTTACTACCTTGAGGAATACCCGAGCTGTTATTAAAGCAGTCGGAGTGAGCTGATCCTAATCTGACACAGAGTTTGCGATTTGTCAAGTATGATTTAAACCACTGCACCAAGCTCGATGAAACCCCAAGTTTTTCAAGCTAGTTGTCTATCAATGATCATAACTTGGGAAATATCGAACTATTTTAAGAAAAGATTCTAATAAAAGACATAATTATTCGATTGCAACTTATAAAATGCAAAGAGATAAGATGGTAACCAATGTGTAATGTAGTTTGTTTACACTGCAATAGAAAAAAGAACTCAAAGTTACAGTCCTTTTTCGATATAACAATTATGAAAAATGATTATGATGGATCCACCATGCATGGTAATACTTACCTTACCGGTCAGGCTAAGGCCGGGGTGGCCTCTGCTGTACATAGTAGCCGCCTCCACTCCACTCGGTCCATGGCTGTTTGTCTCCAGTTCCGCACTCTGCGTAGGGTCCGCAGATCGTCCTCCACTTGGTCGACCCAACTAGCTCGCTGCGCTCCACGTCTTCTTGTACCGGTCGGATGACTCTCGAGAACCATTTTAGTCGGGTTGCTATCCGACATCCTGATGACGTGACCCGCCCACCGTAGCCTCCCGATTTTCGCGGTATGGACGATGGTTGGTTCTCCCAGCAGCTGATGCAGCTCGTGGTTCATTCGCCTTCTCCAAGTCCCGTCTTCCATCTGCACTCCGCCGTAGATGGTACGAAACACCTTCCGTTCGAAAACTCCAAGGGCGCGTTGGTCCTCTGCACGTAGGGTCCATGTTTCGTGTCCATAGAGGACGACCGGTCTAATCAGCGTTTTGTAGATGGTTAACTTCGTGTTACGGCGAACTTTTTTCGATCGTAGAGTTCTACGGAGTCCAAAGTAAGAACGATTTCCTGCCACAATGCGCCTCTGAATTTCTCTGCTGGTGTCGTTGTCGGCGGTCACCAGTGAGCCCAAGTACACGAATTCTTCAACCGCCTCGATTTCATCACCGTCGATATGAATTCGGGGTGGCGGGCGCGGTGATTCCTCCCTGGAGCCCTTTGCCATCATGTGCTTTGTCTTCGACACATTAATGACTAATCCGATTCGCCTGGCTTCACTCTTTAGTCGGATGTACGTTTCCGCCATCGTCTCAAATTTACGAGCAATAATATCAATATCATCGGCGAAACCAAGCAGCTGAACGGACTTCGTGAAAATCGTCCCACTCGTGTTTATCCCCGCTCTTCTTATTACACCCTCCAAAGCAATGTTGAACAGCAAGCACGAAAGACCATCACCTTGCCGTAACCCTCTGCGAGATTCGAAGGGACTCGAGAGTGTCCCTGATACTCGAACTACGCACATCACTCGATCCATCGTCGCCTTGATCAACCGTATCAGTTTATCCGGGAATCCGTATTCGTGCATAATCTGCCATAGCTGTTCTCGATCGATTGTATCATACGCCGATTTGAAATCGATGAACAAGTGATGTGTGGGCACGTTGTATTCGCGGTATTTCTGCAACACCTGGCGGATGGCGAACATCTGGTCCGTTGTAGCGCGTTCACCCATGAATCCAGCCTGATATTGCCCCACGAACTCTCTTGCAAACGGTGATAGACGGCGGCATAAAATTTGAGAGAGTATCTTGTAGGCAGCGCTCAGTAGTGTGATCGCGCGGTAGTTCCCGCAATCCAACTTGTCGCCCTTTTTGTAGATGGGACACACGATACCTTCCATCCATTCCTCCGGTAATACTTCCTCCTCCCAAATCTTGGTAATGACCCAGTGTAGTGCTCTCACCAGTGCTTCTCCACCGTATTTTAGAAGCTCGCTTGGTAGTTGATCTGCTCCAGCGGCTTTGTTGTTTTTCAACCGGCCAACCTCCTCCTCAATCTCTTGAAGGTCAGGGGCCGGAAGCCTTTCGTCCTGTGCACATACTCCTAGATCGGTTACCACGCCACCTTCGGTACTTGCAACGTCGCCATTGAGGTGCTCATCGTAATGCTGCCGCCATCTCTCGACCACCTCACGCTCGCTCGTGAGAATATTCCCGTGATTATCTCGGCACATGTCGGCTTGTGGCACAAAGCCTCTGCGCGAGCGGTTCAGCTTCTCGTAGAACTTTCGTGTGTCCTTAGCGCGGTACAGCTCTTCCATCGCTTCGCGATCTCGCTCTTTCTGCTGGCGCTTCTTCATCCGGAAGACTGAGTTCTGCCTGTTCCGCGCCTGTTTGTAACGTGCCTCATTCGCTCTCGTACGGTGTTGCAGCATTCTCGCCCATGCTGCATTCTTCTCGTTTTTCAACTGTTCACATTCGCCGTCGTACCAGTCGTTTCTGTGATTCGGAGTCGCGAAGCCTAGTGCTGTAGCCGAGGTACTACCTATGGCGGATCGGATGTCCCTCCAGCCATCTTCAAGTGTAGCTGCGCCAAGCTGCTCTTCCGTTGGTAGGGCCACTGCTAACTGCTGCGCGTAAACTTGAGCCACTTCTACGTTACGAAGTTGCTCGATGTTGAGCCGCGGCGTTCGACTTCGACGCGTGGTGATAACTGTCGAAAGTTTTGAGCGCATGCATACAGCGACTAAGTAGTGATCCGAATCTATATTCGCACTGCGGTATGTGCGGACGTTGGTTATATCTGAGAAGAATTTACCGTCGATTAGAACGTGGTCGATTTGGTTTTCTGTTTGATGGTCGGGTGATCTCCAGGTGGCTTTGTGGATATCTTTGCGGGGGAAGAAGGTGCTTCGGACTACCATACCACGGGAGGCTGCAAAGTTTACGCATCGCTGGCCGTTATCATTCGATACGGCGTGCAGGCTGTTTCGCCCGATTACCGGTCTGTACATTTCCTCCCTTCCTACCTGCGCGTTCATGTCGCCGACAGCGATTTTCACGTCACGCGGCGAGCAATCATCGTATGTTTGCTCTAACTGCGCGTAGAATGCTTCTTTCTCGTCATCGGGTCTCCCTTCGTGTGGGCAGTGGACGTTGATGATGCTGTAGTTGAAGAAACGGCCCTTAACTCTCAACGTGCACATCCTTGCGTTGATCGGCTGCCACCCGACAAGTTGGCTACCCCAAACATTTTTTTCATTCCCTGTATATGAGCATGAGCATGAGATGACCCCTGTATATGAACAAAAACTTAATTGAATTGAAAACACAAATCACGGTCACTTAATCCGAAAAACTCCAGTGGAAAACAAACATTTTCCACAGACACCACCTACTTTGAAAAATCGCATCATAAGCAAATTGTCTCAGCAATTGAAAAATAATACAAAATGAAAATTGTTTTCAACAAAATTTTCCACTGTAGAAAAAAATTGGTTGGTCGTAAAAATCGGAAAACTATTGAGGAAGTCCGAAAAAATTATCAGTGAAATTTTTTTAAGAAAAAAATTTTCATTTTGTATTTTGTTATTTGATTTGCTGAGAAACTTGTGTCTACGATGCTTCGTTATTGAGTTATGATTTTCCAAAGTTGGTGGTGTCTGTGGAAAGTTTTTGTTTTCCACTGAAGTTTTCCGGAAAACTAGGCTACCCTGATTTTTTCAAAATATTTTTTGTATATATATATAAACCTTTCCTATGAAAAAAAAATGAGTTGAATCCCAATCATTATTGAGCGGGGGTCGGTTGGTGCAACTGCATCGTTCGATGGGTCAAACTCTATGATTACCCGAGAAGCCATAGCATAGCTGTCGCCAGAGATGCCTCGAGTCACCGCAGATTGAGAACGCAGGTGCCGCTGGATGACAGGGCTGTAGAGCCTGACGATAGGTCGGAGTTAAAGCAATTCGGCTGTAATGTGGACCTCATAAAATTGTGTGAAGCATATTCGCCTGCTTCGCTGTTCTAATATAATCTTTGCCAAGTTCCAAGTTCCATGTTCCTCTACGATATTACACTGCATCAGTAATGTTACAACAATCCATATATCATGACCATGCTTGTTGATCTTAAGTCGCTTACTAGTGGAAATTCTTGGATAGCCTAGAACATATTTAGGAATTAGTTCTCTACAGAATCATGCTTGGAAATCGCCTGGCTATTAGTCACTGAAGTTTTTACCATGTATCATCTTTGGAAATCAGATCTCTGCCGAACCATACTCTACGAATCACCCATTTAGGGCTTAATTGAGAATGGCAAATGTTCCCGAGATAAAAAAGCACTTTTTCCCCAAATGATTTACAAATCGAAGAAAATAAGAATGTCCAATTATCAATTATGGCAATTGGACATGAAAGACCTCTTACAGCACCCCCACTGTGGCTATATGGGTCCCGAACTGAACTGAACTAGTAACTAGTTACCATACAATTTTTCAGATTGAAAATAAATTAATTGCGAAATAAAAGGTGGTTGATCAGAATGAAGGCTCAATTTTCTGGAAGAGATGAAACTTATTGTTGGAATTTTATCGATGAAAACCCTTTGATTTCATATTTTTAAATATTCGTTTGTTAATATTCCTATTGTATGTCATCGAACAGCAACTTGAAAAACTTCCTCCGTTTTACGGTACTCTCAAATTGTAGCACATGCGCAGACGATTTCGTGAAATATATCTCTCAAAAAGCTCGCTAAAGTAGTGTGTAGAAAAGAGGCACCATCTGTAAGATCTTCGTCGAAGCTGTGTAAACATTGAACGAAAAGCGAGAGTATAAACTGTAAATAAGCTTCCTCAAACAACTCCTAGATGGCCATACAATGCTTATGGTATCACATTCAATAACTTACTCTTTTACTTTTTCAGAGCTTTCCACAAGTAGTTGGTGGGGAATCTATCTGTGAACTAATTAGGAAAGAAGTAACA
This sequence comes from Aedes albopictus, assembly GCF_035046485.1. Lineage (NCBI taxonomy): Eukaryota > Metazoa > Arthropoda > Insecta > Diptera > Culicidae > Aedes > Aedes albopictus. The sequence continues at coordinate 474,752,013 of NC_085137.1, read as the reverse complement.
TGACAAAATTGTGTGTTAAATGCTAGATGAATCCCACATACGACTCTGATAACAACGTTAAGGTGCTTAGCTTGGGCATAGATTTTGTATAACTCGAGTCACTTCCCTTCGTAATCGTCTGGCATATTTTAACAACAAAACCAAAGATATTTACAAAATTGAACAGAAAAATGAGTTTGCCATAAAATTGCTCAATATACCAAATGAACTTTACGGTTTTTAAATTATTTTCATTTCCAAAATATGTTCATAGGTTTATCGTCCACCCTTGACGAGTAAATGAGTATAAAAACAAATAAGTTAAGGGGTTGTTTTCTGCTCTAATAAGACATCTGGTCTAATAAGGCATGAGCTAGAAAAGCGTGGGTGTTCAGCATGACCATGCTGAGGGTGACGGGTGCGATTCCCAGTCGGTCCAGGAACTTTTCGTAATGGGAATATCTTTGACTTCCTTGAGCATACAGTGACAAACGTTGACAACGAGTAGTATGAGCAAATAGTGAGTTCTATATTCTTTGAAAAAAATCGCATTGTCCTTTTGCCAAATTCGACCACAGAATCGTCCAATGTTTTGTCCTTTTGCTAAATTCGACGTTTTGTCACCCAGTTTTATAGGAGATCCATGAATTCACTTTTTAAATTTTCAATGATGTGATATTTCTTCAAATAATTGTACAATCGTAACATTTGTCATTGGCTGTATATTTGTGTTTCTTATTCACTTGTTTTGTTCATCTGTTGAGTAGTTTTGTCAACAATTCCACAATCTTAATTCCTTTAGTTCTACACTAGTTTTATTTCCAGTTGCTTGTGATTTGATTCGTCAATATCAACGCATTTTTATGTTTTTTTTTCACTGATTTGTGTTTTCTGTATCGCCCTGGGTGGGCTATTTACACCCCCTCCAACGCCGTACTTGGTAAATGTGATTTGTTTAGATGCTACCCTTAACTAACATTTTGGTTTTTGGATTTGTTCAATAATGGTGGAAAATTTGAGGAAGATTTCTTGTAAAACTATGCATACTGAGATTACTGATCGTTTTAAAATGCCACGATGGCACATGTTGGTGTAACTTTTCCGAATGTATGCGTGTAGATTTAAACGAAATTTTCCATGGTATTTCCTAATCTGCGTGTGTCGCCATTTCATAAAACCTAACAATACGTTAAACAACGTGTTTCAACATTCGATTTATATTTTTATCTTTTTCATAGCATTACAATATCTTATCTAACATCTGTTTTTTTTTACACTTGGTTTTGTCTTCATTAGCTAAAAATATATATATTTTATACTGTTGTTTACTTCTCATTTATTACTTTCTTTTCCACTATAGGTATGGTTTTCATGTCGTGTTTTTTTTTTCGAAAAAAGACGTCTTATACTATTGGTTTATGTAAGTTTATTCATCCTTTGGCATGTTTGATTCTTCATCCGCATTCAATGATTCATCATCATATTTATAGTACACAACGTAACATGGTCACCTAAAGCGGCGATAGAATTTCTTATGGCTTGTTTTTTGATTATCAACATCGACACATACACATCGAACAGCTCCAAGAGTGGATTTTATTGGTGAATTTTGATTCAGATTTAATTACTTACAGGATACAGAGATGGTAGAGTTTATCATTACAAACACACACATACATACAATTCTAAATCAATGAGGTTCGGTTTGATGAGCTTTTAAGTGCCGTTTTTTTTTTCTTAGAAACAGGACACCAGGTCCTTACTAAATACTGATGTAGATGGCAGCACAGCAGCTCATTTTCCAGTTTTGGCTCTAATGTGGGGGTTAGGAAAACAAGCTGCTGTTGTTGGTTGCCCCGTATAATGCCTCGGCACCGGCTTGCGGCTGGCCCCGAGATCCCTATCTAATCAACAAGTTGAGCTTTGCTCTTGTACCTACTGTTCTGTCGCGGTTTCGGTTGGACCAAGCTTTTGCGTAGAGAGATCCTGGGATGGTGGAAAGAGATAGCGAGAAGTCTGTGGATTATAATTTTTCGTTTATTAGCCTGATTCCACTACTGCTTTGGAGTTTTAGATGGTGCTTCTGCTCTTACCGGTGTGGCCAACAGTTTGTTCCGTCCGTTTGGTAAATGGACCCATAGAATACACAACATGTACCACACAAAATAAAAGCTTGTTCCTTTCAGAACAAGGGAAAAATTATGCAAGTCTAATTATATTAAATTTGTTGTAACTAAATTCAACATGTTACACGAAAACAATTCAATGTACCACCAATAAGAAATCTTGAAAAAAATGCTACCTTCTTACAAATTTCTATGGGAAGCTACTTGAATTTTATCACCTTTTTGTGGTTCATATCATCTAGAAATGAACGATGAATTTTGCAGGAGCTGAATTTGGAATTTTTTTTTAATTTTCATAGTAATTCGAGTTAAATACAGAAAACCATTCCTTTTTTTATTTTTTTTTCTGAGATACTTTCTCTAATTTCTTTCTTGATTTCTCTTTGGAATCTTTTTAGTTTCTTATAGTTTTTTATCCAAGGTTCCTCTTGGAAATTATTCCAGGATTTTTGCTTTCAAATTTTTTTCCCTACACTTTTCCTGAGAATCTTGGAGATTCCTGCCAGAGAATCTTCAAAGCTTCCAGCCAGAGATTTTCCCGGTGTTCTTGGCAGATATTTGTGACTCAACTCATCTAGAAATAATCAGAGAGTTTTTTTTTTCTTGGATTTGTCTTTTAGATAGGCTAAGACCACGGTTGGTCCATCTCGCCAAATCAGAGAGTTATGTAGTAGTTGATTTTGTAATTTCACCATATTTTTTTGTGATTCTCTTAGATTTCAGAGAACCATCTTAAAATTGTTATTCACTTTATTTGGGATGTTTTTTTTATTTCTACCGTGATTCTTTCTTAAAACCCTTCTTGCTGCTTATAGAATTTCTCCTTGGATTCCTCTCGCAGTTTTACCTTAAGTTTCGTCCAGTTCCAGAAATAACTTCTCTATTACGTCTTATTGAGGATTATCCTGGAAAAACCCTCCATGCATTATTATTTCCTGAAATTTTCAGAAATTTCCGCGGAAAGAGCATTCTTTCTGGAATTCCTTTTATAAGTTTAGCAAAAATTTTCCTTAAAATTCGTAGAAAATTCTCCAGGTCTACCTCCAGAGACAACGCCAGAAATTCCATCGTGGATTCTTCCAGGATTTCTAAAAAAACAGGAATGTTTACCGAAAGAAGATTCTCGCAGAGTTTCTCAGAATGATTTTAGCCAGAATTCCTCTTGAGACTCCTCTGAGTATCCCTTCAGAATGCATTCCTGTCTATGTATTTGTTTTAAAGTTTCTCCAGGGATTCCTCTAGCATTTTTTTTCGGGAATGCCCCTAGAAGTTTTCCTTAGGACTTCTTCAAAAGTTAACACAAAAATTCTCAAGAGATTCATCTTGAAACTGATTCTTTCAAAATTCCTTCTGTGATTCTACTGAAACTTCCTTCAAGGATTGCTGCATAAGTCCATACTAGCCTTCCTTCATGAATGTCTTCAAATGTTGTCAAAATAAACCAACAGAAGAAATTTCAGATGTTCCTTTGGGGTTTCCCTGAATATTCTTCTAGGAATTTCTCAGGATATTCTGCTAGGAATTTCTCCAGAAGTTCCTTCAAATGTTTTTTTCAAAAGATGTAATTCCAGAAGATATCTATTAATGTTGTGGAAATTCGTTTACGTATTGCTCTAGGGCTTTCCTCAAAAATTAAAAAAAAAAATCTAAAAAAAATTTTTTTTTAGACATTTTTGTCTGAATTTTTCCATCGTTAACTATTTTATTTATGCAGGGGCATTTTTGGGCATTTCTTAAGAAAATCCTCTGAAAAATTCGTACGAGATTCTTCTTTCCTCCAGTGGTTTCTCCAATAGTTCCTTCAGGTATTCTCCAGGCATTTTTTTTATTTATTCAGACCTTCCTGGAATTCTTTTGAGAATTCCTTCTGAGGTGTCTCTGGGAGTTCTTCCATGCATTCCTTCAAAAATTCCTCCAGGGATGCCTCAGAAATTTATTAGGGTTTTTTTTCTCAAGAAGTCTTACAGTACCTTTGTATGAGATTTCTGCAAAAAAAAAAACGGCCAAAACTCGTTTACGTATTTTCCAGGAAACCCTCCAGCAATTTTTCAAGATTTTTTCCATTGGAATTACTCGTAGAGTTCCCTCAGAAGTCTCTCATGATTTTTTTTTCTGGAGATCCAGGAGATTCCAAAGGATTCTCTTGGAGTATTTCGAAGAATTTCTTTAGACAATCCACCTGAAATTACTTAGAAACTCCTGGAGACGATTTCTGGAAGAAATTCTGGAAAATCCCTGGAGGAAAATACTTCTGAAACCACAGTAGAAATTTCTGCAAAAAAATATTCTTTTATTTATTTCTGCAGAAATCACTGTAGAAATTTCTCAAAGAATTCTTGGAAAAATAATAAAAATAATTTTTCAAGTTATCCCTGTCGAATTTGTTGAAATTTTTTAGTAGAATGTCTTAAAATCTAAATGGAAAAACTCTCAAAGAAATCCTCTCAAAAAATCACCAGAAATAAAAATATCTCACCTTACAAGAACTTCTGAAAAACCTCTGAAGAAATTTCTGAAGAAATCTTCAGTAGAATCATTGTACAAATATTAAAAAGTACTTTTGAGTGAATCTCTAGATAAATATCTGCGAAAATTCCGGAGGAATTCTTGAAAGTAATTTAATAGGATATTCTTAAAAACTTCCTGGGGAAATACCTGTATTATTGAAGTAATTCAAATCCATAGAAGATTTCCCTGGACTTGGAATCCTTGGGCAAATGCATGAAGGAATTTCCAGAAATGTTTGTAAAAGAATCCCTTAAATAATGTTTGAAGGAATCTTTGTTTTAATTTTCTGAAAGAGTCTGTGGAAGATTTTCTAAAAAAACCCTTGGAGAAATTGCTGGACGATTTCTGGAAAACATGTGTTTTTCCTAAAGAATTCTCGTACAATTCTCGTACGGATTTCTGAAGAAATCTATGATTGTTTTTTGTTAGAAAACCTTTGCTAAAGTTTCTGGAGGAACCCCCGCGTGGTCGAAAACTTTGATGAATTCTAAAGGAAGCTAGGAATTTTCTATAGGAATTAATGGATTTGTCAAGGAAATCTCCGAAAGCATTCCTGATAGAGTTTCTTAAAAAAATTCCTGGAAGTTTTTCTGAAGGAATCGCTTGAGGAATTTCTGTAGAAATATCCAGAAGATAGTTGGGTGAATTTATGAAGATATCCATGCATGGTTTTTTAATCAATTCTTCGATAACTTTCCGAAGGAATCTCTCAAATAAGTTATGTAGAAATCACGTAAGAATTTCTGAAGAAATTCATGCAATGCTGCAACGACGGTGTTATGCGACGAGCCGGGCTCAATAGCCGGGGTACGATCTTCACGAAATCCAGCCAATTTGTCTGTTTTGCGGATGACATGGATATTATTGCCAGAACATTTGGAACGGTGGCAGAACTGTACACCCGCCTGAAACGTGAAGCAGCAAAGGTCGGACTGGTGGTGAATGCGGCTAAGACAAAGTACATGCTGGTAGGTGGGACTGAGCGAGACAGGACAAGCCTTGGCAGCAATGTTACGATAGACGGGGATACTTTCGAGGTGGTAGAAGAATTCGTCTACCTCGGTTCCTTGCTAACGGCTGACAATAACGTGAGCCGTGAAATACGAAGGCGCATCATCAGTGGAAGTCGTGCCTACTATGGGCTCCAGAAGAAACTGCGGTCAAAAAAGATTCACCCCCGCACCAAATGTACCATGTACAAGACGTTAATAAGACCGGTGGTTCTCTACGGACACGAGACATGGACGATGCTCGAGGAGGACCTGCAAGCACTAGGAGTTTTTGAGCGACGGGTGCTAAGGACGATCTTCGGCGGTGTGCAGGAGAACGGTGTGTGGCGGAGAAGAATGAACCACGAGCTCGCTGCACTTTACGGCGAACCCAGCATCCAGAAGGTGGCCAAAGCCGGAAGGATACGGTGGGCAGGGCATGTTGCAAGAATGCCGGACAACAACCCTGCAAAGCTGGTGTTTGCAACTGATCCGGTTGGCACAAGAAGGCGTGGAGCGCAGAGAGCACGATTGGCGGACCAGGTGGAGCGTGATCTGGCGAGTGTTGGGCGTGACCGAGGATGGAGAGCTGCAGCTGCAAATCGAGTATTATGGCGGCAAATTGCTGATTCAGTACTATCATGAATTTGATGTGAACTAAATAAATGAATGAATGCTGCAACGACCGTTCCAAAAGGATGTAACATCATTAGGGGTCGTTGCAGTGTTGAGTGATTATGTAGCTTAAGAAGATTTCCCAAAATTGTTAATCTAGCGAACAGTATGTCAGGATGTACTACCAATATTGTAAAATAATACCTTCCAAACACTTAAGCCAGGCATGAAAACTCCATATTTCCTCTCATACTAAATCAGGAGAAATTATTCATGACGATAGACGGTAGACATTAGTGAGTACAAATTCAATGTTTTATGTTTTATGTTCTATGCTTTATGTTAAAATATGCTTTTGACAATCCCCAAAGAAGGCCACAGTAAAAAGACCGAAACGTCAGAACAGTATAAAGTACTTGTCTTGACTTAGTGACTAAAAAAGACAATCCCAAAATAGTTGAACAGTATCCAGTCGAAATCGTCATTGAAAATCAGTGAGTAATTTTTCTTCTAAGGTTCCTCCATAAAATTATTCTGGGATTTGTTTTTCCAACATCCTTCCGACGCTTCTAGAGACCATACCGGAGTTTCTAGTCTTCCGGACTATTTTTTCTTCTCGAGTTTCTACCAGAATTGTTTCTTAGAGTTCTTTCGGATACTTCCGGTTTTTCCTAAGGTTTCGCCTAGACTTTCTTCCGGGAGTCCTTCGATTTCTTTAAGTTTTTGCCGAAATTTCGTTGAAATATCCTCCGCGGCTAACTGGAGGCCCTTTACGCACAGTTCTGGATATTATTTAAGCAATTCTGGGAAAAATCCTCAGAAAACCTCTGGAAGTAGTCTTTTTGGAAGATACTCTAGCAGAAATCCCTGGAGAAACTCCAGCAAAATCTCTGCACCCAAGTAACATGATAAAATCAAATTGACTCCAGGAGGACCGCCATAAAACCTTAAAAACATTTCCAAGGTTTCATGGCATTTGTTTAAGTGTACGCAAAACAAATTGGACTTCAAGTTGTTTTTGGGGAGCAACTCCAGTAGAAATCATTGGAAAATCTCTGCCAGGAGTTTTAGGAAAGCTCTTGTAGCTAGATCTATGGAGGAAGACCACGCATGGGTATCTCTGAGAGTAATTTGGGGAGAAGCACCGGAACGAATTCCGGAGAATGTCTGTTAGTATAATTCCGGGAAAAACTCTGGAACAATCCAAAGATTTCTACAGGATCTCGGAAACATGTCCAGCGGAAGTTACCGTAGAAACTTCCGAGAAAATTCTGAAAGTAGCACTTGTAGATTTCTTGCAAAAAACTCTGGCAGAAATGCTGTAAAAATATCATGAAGAAAACCCAGGGATAGCTCCGGGAGAAGTTACGGTAGCAATTTTGGCGTATTTTTCGAGAAAATTGTTTGAGGAAATCTCGGGAGGGGCTCCGGGACAAAATCTATGAAAAAAAAACTCTGTGATCAATACTGGAAAAACTTGGAATTAGAAGGCACGGAATGTTGCTAATTGGCGAATTGAGAGATGAAATTTGTGGAAAAAATCGCGTTCTTTTGGGATTCGAACCCACGACTCCGTATTCGCTAGACCGGCGCTTTAACCAACTAAGCCACAGAACAGGTAATGGTTCTGTGGAATAGAAAGCCAAGCTGACTCCGAAGCCGGTCTAGCGAATACGGAGTCGTGGGTTCGAATCCCACCGGAACGCGATTTTTTTCACAAATTTCATCTCTCAATTTGCCAATTAGATACATTTCGTACCATCTAATTACAAGTTTTTCCAGTATGTTTCAGACATACCAGCAAATCTGGTAAAATGCCAGTAAAATGGGCAATATGTATCATTGTACTCTGTGATCAATTCCGGGCCCTGGAAGAAATCCTGGGTCCCGGAAAAATCCAGGAAGAAACTTGAAAATATACACCCAGAGATATCGCAGGTGGCATTTCAATTGGAGTTTTAAAAGACTGTTGCGAATATATCTCGGGAAGAATTTTTAGACGAATCCCTGGAAGATTTTCTGCAAAAATATCGATAGGAATCCAAAGTAACTCCTGGAGAAATTCGAATAGGAGTGAGCAATCTAGCTATTATTCCTGGATGGAATTCCAAACTATACCAAGAAGAACCCCTCCTACAGGAATTCTATGTAGAAGATTTTCAAAAATTCTCCTGAAAAAAAAATTCTCAAGAATGTATTATGAGATAACTACCCAAGTAGCCATTGGGCACTATTATTCACCTTGCATGTCAATACAGTGCTAGTATACAACTGATCTGCTCTATACTGACCGCATATAAGTCCTTAAAGGGGGTCAAAAAAGGCAAAAATATAGTGCAAATGGTTACTTGGGTAGTTTAGTTGTGTTTTCTGGATTTTTACAAGAATTATTTTCAGTACCGTCTTTCCCTTCCAAGAACTTCTTCTGGAGTTTTGAAGGGGTATCTGCAAGAGCTCTGAAGTAAGTTGTTTGACGTGAATACTAAACTTGCTGACTATCTGGGATTAAATCTCAAATTCATTGAAAGTATTTTTTTTTTCTAAAATAGGTAAGGCCAATGATGTACCAGCTAAGGGTCAAACATCTTGTCAATGAAGAAATCAAAAATTTATTAAACAACTATGTATTTTTGAATAATAAACTTGTATTATACTTTCTCCATCAGCTGGATATAATTTAATTTCGTGTGGTGCATATTGGTGTTCTGAAGTGTCGCAAAATCCTTTTGGCCCTTGTACTCTTACGTAGTTTTCACACTGTCTTCATTAATTTGCGCTCAGACATTAGCTATTAGGTGTAGGTACCTATGTATGTACAGAAAACACATTGAGAGCGTGATGACGGCGGCACAACAACGAACATGCTTGAGGGGTGGCTTTATTATGCTATGAGGCGAAGGTTTTCTCTTATAAAGATGGTAGACCATAGGAGTAATGTGCGCCTAAATTTGAGCGCGGCTGTTGTTGTCGGTGTACGTACATGGTAGTGTGTTTAGTGTGTTCGTTTGAGTTCAGTATGAGTTAACAGAATTTAGTTAAGATGAGATTTTCCTAGCTTATAAGTGTCTCTAATCCTGAGAGCGTGTTATGAATATGCTAATCTCTTGCACTTCTTGCACGACACGGCGGGCGGCGTGACGATGCGATGTCTCATACATAGTCATCGTCCTTTCTTTGTTGGTGCTATCAACCAAGGCTAGTGGATGACGGACAGGTCGACGACGACGAGTGGATGGTTAGTAGTCTGTTTAGTGTCGTCCACCCAATGTGGAATGTACATGTCTCGTTAACACAACTAGTTGAGACGCTTAGATGTGTTGTCAAGGATGCATGACTTGACTGAACGGATGAACTTTCTGTATTTGGAGTTGCCAGTAACCACTAAGGGAGCACTAGATAAGGGTTTGCAATAACCAGAGCAAGAGGAGAATATCAATGTTTACATTGGGTACAATACAATTTTTCTCACAACAATCGTAGTCTGCTGGCGGTAGCATAAACAAATTAGCAAGCCGCGATCGGTGCTGCATTAGCTGTTCCTGAACATCCGCAGATGCAGTGGTATATATGGTATGCCGTGATCAAGCGATTGCATTAATACTTCCTGTCCTAAGAGCAGGTTTCTGAGATCAAACCAATGCTTCAGCACAATGTATATGCCGACAAGAATAACGATTTCATCGGAGGGATTTCTCCACAAATTCCATTATAGATTCTTCCTGGAATTCTTTCAAAGACATTTGGAGGTAGGCTCAGTGTACCAGTTATGGCTGTAGTACCTCAAATTCGCCATAGTTCATTTTCAACCTTTATTGATGAAAATCAACAAGAAAAAACATTGTGAACAACTGATCACGTTCACAAAAGATGGTTGCAATCATTCAAACTTCATAATTTGCTCAAATTATGATAGAAATAAATAATTTTCCTTAACTATTTCACCATAGTGTACCAGTTATGGCTAATCCCATAAGGAATGCATGTAAATAGTGCGAAGTGGAACTCAAATTAACAAATGTGTCCATAACTGGTACAGGGTTCCTATCATTGGCACACACCGTAATAATTACTTAAAGTTGATTTGGCTCAGTTTCTATATTTTTCCTGTAAAGCTTGACAACCAATCCATCATTTGACATATCGATGTCATTCGTCGGTCTTCTTCTTATTTTTGTAGAAATAGTTTTCCTTAGATAGTGCGATAACTGGTACAGGCACCCTATTCCTGCAAACATTTTGGCAGAAATTTTCCCACTTTAAAATATTACTATCATTAAAATCGGCTACGCAGTCTAAAATTAGTAAACAATCAATGTCCACTGCTTCGATACCTACAGGGTCAGCATCCCCCTGAAGAAGACACCATAGTCCATTTTACGAGCCGATTTTATGAATGCCGATTTTATGAATTTTGACAGGAGGTAGCGTCCAATAACCCGTGAAAATCAATATCATCATCAACATTGTTGTCACTTCGTAAAATGGCTCATAGCCGTTTTGCACAGCCGATATTTGAAACGATACAGTCGAGCCTTCACTAGGACTAACTCTCTTTGTGCATTAGCTGACGCTCACCACGCCAGCAAAGCGCACACTCAGCGTGCCTGTGTGTTTCATGATGACCCCAATGCACGACTAGGTCTGAAATCTTACTAGATTCATTCTTGGATTCAGACCGACATTCCTTCAGGGAATTTAACTGGAGATTGTATCGTAGTTCTTCCTGAGACTTGTCCTAGAGTTCCCCGCAAGAGTTTATCTCAGTTGACAGCCGCTATTCGCAGCGTTCGGACGTATTCAGAACTTCTTCCGTGCTTCGTATCGGTTAAAATGAGTGGTGTTCGAAAAAACACTCTAGTGGTAGATTTTGGTGTTCTGCCGTCGCGTCCAGATGTTGGAAAAGTTCAACAATTTCTGGAACACGAAATAAAATTGAATCTCGCCGATGTCAAAAGTGTCCAGTTTCACAACACCCGAAAATGTGTGTTCGTTGAAATGGTGGATATGAGTACAGCGCAACGGTATGAAAGCGCTCATAATATCAAGCGCGTTTTTGTTTGTAAGGGCAAGCCTTTTAAAATCCCCGTGTACGTGGACAGTGAGGCAGTGAGTGTCCGTGTACATGATCTCCCCCCTTCCGTACCACATACGACCGTCGGAAACTTTATGATGCGGTTTGGAGATGTACTCTCAGTGCAAAGCGAACGGTGGAGGCACTATTTCTCGGTATTACCGAACGGAGTTCGAGTGCTGCAGATGCGGATCAAACATCCCATACCCTCCTTTCTAACGATCGCCAACGAGATCTGTTTCGTAGAGCATCCGAATCAAATTCGAACCTGTAGGCGATGCTCCCGACCCGCACACCCGAAGCAGAAATGCGTAGAGGCAACCATTCCTGAAGGCACTAACAACAACCAACAAACAACAGCATCATCATCAGCAGCAGCAGCCACCGCCACAACTGTTGAGCAAACCGCAACGTTCAGCGAGATTGATTTCCCGCCGCTTCACACTGAGCCCCAAACATCCCATTGTGCCAATGTCTCGTTCATCGAGCCCGCGCAGTGTGCAGTTGCCGAAAACAACAATCAACCAAACGCCGTACCTACGGACACTGCGGTGGAAGCAGAACTTGTTGTACACAACACGATCGAGATCGACGACGACGTAGACGCGAACGACAGCTCTTCTCCATACGAGTCCAATGATGGGTCCAACAAGCGACGACTGTCAACAAAGCGTGGTAGAGAAAAAAAGAAAATTTGTGCTACTCTGGAATCACAAAGTAGCTGTGATTCCGTTGCTTTCCGTGTAAAAAACAAGAACAATCGGCCTCGTTAAGCCTTTGTGCGGGTTGAACCTGTTAATAAATTAATTGTTAAAAAAAAAAGAGTTTATCTCTGGATTTATTCTAGAGGTTTCCCAAACTCTGCTCTCAGAGTCGCAGGAGTTCTACCGGAGTTTCTGGTTGGGTTTAGTCAAAATATTTGCGCCGGATTTCTCCCAGAGATAGGAGTTTCTAAAATAGTAATACCAGGCACATTTCTTAGAGTTTCATTGGATTTCTTAAATTCCTGCAGAAAGTTTTTCAGGCTATTTTTTTCAAAGTTTCCTATAAATTTATTTCTAGAGATCTACCGGTATTGCTTCTGGTGTTTCTCCCGAGATATTTTCAGCTTTTTCTCCAAGATTTTTAAAGATATTGTCTCGCAACTTCTACTAGAAACGTCGGGTGAATAATAAAACTCGTTTTTTCAAAGCCGTAGCCGTTAACCAATACACGCAACCTGAGATTGGCAGATTCTAATACAATTGGGTATGAAACATATACAAATATTGTATTAGGGCCTTGCAAATACAAAAATTGGTAGGTGGCAGTATACCAAAAATTGTATTGGCTTCCTAGAATCTGGAAAAGGAAAATTTCGCATGTGTGCGTGTGCTCTGTCGCACTGGTTTCTCATTATTTGTTCTATTTTTAGACTGATCATGGCAGCAGCGGCGGCATCAAATACCAATACATGTTTAAAAAGAAATACGGGCGGCGGCGGGAATCGAACCGAGACACTATCATGGTGCTACACAGTATCCTGCGCTCTAACCAGCACGGCTATAACTGCACATGAATAGACAAGAGGCTGAAAGCCATCATGATCAACACAAAAGTGGCTTGGTGATGGAAGTGATACAGCCGCCACACTGCACAATGGGTCCAGAGCCGTATTTGCGAAGACAGAACTGTTTATGCTTCAGCCTTAAGTTTTTAGACACATATTGTGTTTTAGAAAGTTTATTTTCAATTGTTGACCCTATTCCCTATTATTGTTATGTTAGGGTGGTTCGTCTGGTTAAACTGATTCAAAAATCTGCTTTCTAATAATTTTATTTGCGATGCCATGGTGGATGGTGATGGATCGTTTAATTAGAAATTCCACCAATAAACGGCAAATTCTAAATTTCATATATCTCAGGACTCTCACCACTTAGAAAGTTGGTGTCTTCGACAACGTTGTTAAGTGAGTCAAGGGCTTACAGTTAATGGTCCACTAGGCGGCGCTAGTTACACATTTGCAAAATCATTCGAATGATTGATATGTTTTCGTGAAGTAATCAACAAGCTGTAAGTTTGTTTTCTTTGAACGTGTCTAAGTCAAGTCAAAGGTTTTTCAAAGAGCTATGTATTAGTCATAATTGTGCAATGTCGCATTTCATTCGGTTCACTTGATCCAGAGATATAGCAATTAAACGAAGAACACTCAAATATGAACTACTTTATTAGAGTTGCTCCAATTTTATGTAAAGTTATCCAATCGATCCCAAATTTGTACCGTTTATAGCTTACTAGTTGTGCAACTGGCAGGAAAAAATTGAGAATATTTGGTGCATTTTTGAAAATGTTACAGCTTGCTGAATATATTTGAAATAATAAATAAAAATTGCATGCTTCAATTAATTCGTAACTAGCGCCGCCTACTGACAGAACCTTGAATCAATCAGCTAATCAACTGAGCGGCCGTAACCAACCTAACGACATCGCCGAAGACATCAACTTTCTAAGTGATCTGAGTCCTGAGATATATGGAATATAATATTTGTTTGCTCACTAGCGCTGCCTTGTGGTGAAATTTTATTAAATTAAATTTTGAAAGTTTGTGACTAATGTATTGGTCTTCATGTATCGTTGGACTCGACTAAAATATGACCAAAGGCAAAAAAGTTGCAATTTATTGAAAATTTTTCCAAAAGTTCTAATGATTCGAATGTTTTATCCAAGGGCTGAAAGTCTCTTGAATAAAGACAAATCAATCAAATCAATCGAATGTTTTATTTTTGTAAATTTGCTATAACTTTGTAAAACATTCTGATATTGTATAGAGAATAATTAATCAGCAGATTTTTGGATAAGCCACACTTGATTGACCGTAATCATTTCACAATTATGAAAAAAAAAAGAAATGACAGAACTTGGCAGAAACATTTTTGTCTTCGTAAATACGACTCTAGACCCATTGTGCACTGAAAAGCCCGCATCCAGCAGGTTGCTGTTTGCAAGTGGAAAATTCCATGTAGACAATAGGACGCGAAACTCAGCAACGAAGCGAAAGTTATTTTTAGACGCAACCCGGTTCAACTTCTCGGGTTTGAATGGAGGTGTTTGTGTGTAGTGGTATGGAAGCTATGGAACCGTGTAGCGCATCTTAATACAACGAATGTATTATGATTTATCACATTTTCTGTACGTTTTTAATACATAAATTGGTAGAAAAGGCATATCTCAATTTTTGGTAGCTTTTCTTGTTTTGCGTGTAGAGTCAATCTTACAGTCGATTTCCGACAGCAATGTTCCTTTTGGAATGTCTGCAGAAGTTCCTCCGGATTATTCTCAATTGACTCCAGGAGTTTTCCCCGGAATTTCTATCGCAGTTCTTTTTGATATTACTTACGGAGATGCTTCCGTGATTCACCTTAGAGGGTTTCGCGATTAACCTCCTGAAGTTTCTTAGAGAGTTTCTACCGGAGCTCATCTGAGTATTTCTCAATTTTTTTTTCAGTAGTACTTTGTGAAATTTTTGCTAAGCCTTCCTTCCGAGGTTTGTCACGGAGGTTTATACGGGAAGGATTACATTTTTTGGTAAGTAATTGGAGCAGAAATCCAATAAACATCCAGGAGAAATCTCACGGCGATCATTATAAGAAATTCCCTTGGAAACACTGCCCAAGTTACTTTTTTTAAGTCAAATAGACTAGAAAAAGTTCTTAGAACCACCATAAAACCGAAATAAAAGGTATAAGGTTTTATGATCAGGCTTATTCTGCGCGGCGTGTGAGGTGAGACGGACGGTTTCGTTTCACGTGACGTGAGACGACTAATGTAAATCAAATGGGGCGAGTCGACTTTTGTCACCTCATTCGACTCGTCTCACCTCACACGCCGCGCAGAATAAGCCTGGATGGTTCTAATAACCTCTACAAGACTAATTGGCTATCAAAATGTTACTTGGGTGGGGATATCATAGAAGAAACTTTGGCAGAAACTACAAAAGTAACACTTCCTGAGCTCCTAAAATTCCAGGGAAATTCCTTGGAAGAAATCTCAAAAGAAACGTCGGCAGAAGTCTTGAGTGAAACTACTGCAAAAATACCAGGAGAAGATCTGGGAAAAAATGGAGAAAATTTGTATAGCCCCAAACTCTAGGAGAATCCTGCGAAAACTTTTAGAGATGTCATAATGGAAATTTCGGAAGGAACGTTTGACTGAATTCCGGACCTCTCAAACCTCTCAAAGAATTCTTGGGACCAACTCCTGGACAAATCCCGCTTTAAATTGGAGGAACTCAGTGAGAACTCTCGGGATACATATCTGGAGAAGTTTCAAGAAGAACTCCGGTTGAAATCTCGGGAAAACCCGTGAAAAAAAAAACTGAAAGAAATTTCTGTAGAAATACCGTAAAAATCTCATAAAGAATTCCCACAAGGAACTTTTGGAGAAGTTGCGTGTAATCTTAAAGACATCCCGGGGGAATAAGAAAGACTCGCCAGAAATTTTATTTCAAATCCCAGAAATCCATTTTGGCAAATTCTTAAACGGAGTTTCATAGTGCAGCTAAAGTCGGCGGAACTCTCATGCTCGAGAAACTTCTGAACGGATTTCTGAATATTCTGTAAGTTCTTTAGGGTTCTGACGATTTTTTTCTGTGAAAGGGGCATTCTTGAACGAGTACCTTTCATGGGCTCATCAAGAATTCTTCTGATGATTCCTCAGAGAACTCTTTAAGAATGTATTCATTCTCATGTACCCTTAGAATTTTCCTCACGATCCCGCCAGAAATTCATATAGGCATGCTCTCAGAATTTTTTTTTTCTAAATTTTTGAAAGATCCAAGTTTATTGCAGGATTTTCTAGAATGATTGCAGCAAGAATGCCTACAAAGATTTCTTCAAGTATTCCTTTAGAATTCTTCCTGTTCATGTATTCGCAAATTTTTGCAGAGATTCGTTCAGGAATTTCTCTAGAAATTTTTCAGTGATTATCTCCAGGATTAAAAAAATCTCAAAAGCTTCATTTGGTACCTATCAACGAGGAGTTTCTTCAGAATTTTCTCCTGGGATTCCTTCTGGTAATGTTAAGGAAGTTCCTTAAAGGGTTGCTACAGAAGTTCGTACATGTATTCCTTAGCTCATTTCTGAGGAAATTGCATCAGATGTTTTTCTTTGGAATTCCCCAGTAATTCTTCTGCGAATATATCAAGAGTTTAGAGAAATTTAGATATTTTCTTAGGAGCTCTTTCAGAAGTAAATGTTGGAATTTCTCCTTATTATCAGGGATTCTCTCCGGAATTTATTTAGAAACGGCTGTAGAAAGTTCTTCTGGAACTTTTTTGGGTTTCTTCAGGGTTTCTTTGGTGATGGCTCAGGAACTTTTTCACATATTCTCTTAGTTCAGTAATTGCTGCAAAAGTTACCCTTTTATTTATCACTTTTCAATGATTTTTTCGAGAAAGTCTTCAATGATTACTTGCAAAGGGTTCTTTAGTTCTTCAAAACATTCTCTTAAAACTGTCTTTAACAATTTATATTTCTAATGATTCTCTAAAAATCTTCTTTTCGTAGCCTCCTTCATAGTTTAATTAAGGATTTCTTTAGGAATCTCTCCTGGAAAATTTTCAAGCCATTTTGTTCTTGAAACTATTTCCTTCTCAGAAGTAAGGAAGAAGTTTTAAGAAGTTTTTTTCATGTTTCTCCCTGGCATACATTCAGAAACTCCTCCAGAGATAACATCAAAATTACTACAAGAAAAAATTTTTTCTGAGAATTTCCAAAAGTATCATCAAAAGCTTCAGGGATTCCTTCAGACAATTTTCCACTGATTTCTTCAGAAATTCCTTCAGAGATTCTTTCGAGAATTCTTGCAATATGTTTATGCTTTTTCTGAAAGAAAAAAAGCTGATGAAATATCTGCAACAATTCCTGGAGGAATATGTGGAACAATTCCAGCATGAATCTTTAAAGAAATCCCAGAATATATTTCTGTAAGAGTTTCTCATGGATTTCTTGGCGGTATCATTGGAAGAATTTCAGAAGGAATCTCCTTACGAATACAAAATAAATTTCTAAAAAATCAAGAAGTCTTTGGAAATAGTTGTTAAGGAATCGCTGAAGTAATTCCAGAAGGAAACCGAGTAGCAATTCCTGAAAGAATCGCTGAAGAAATTTCTGAAGAAATCTTCAGTAGAATGCCTTTCAAATCTCAGGAACTATTCTTGCATGAATCACTAGAGGATGATCTGAAGAAATTCCAAGGAAATGCTTGAAGGAATTCCAAGAGGAATTTTTTAAAAACTACTGGGATGAATTGCTGGAAATTTTCGAGAATTTTCTGAAAGTATTCCTGAAGCAATCAGTGCACGTATATCGGAAGCAATTTTAGATAATCATTCCTAGATATAAAAGATAAGCATCCCTAGGTATAACTATTGAGATATTTCTCAAAAAATTCCTGTAGAATTTCCTAGGGAAATATTTATACACATTTTTTTACAGAACCCTTGCAGAAATTCTTTGAGGTATTCTTAGAAGAAATGCCGGATACATTTCTAGCTAAATACGTAGATCAATATGTGGAGAATAAATACTTTTACACATACCTGTGGGAATTCTTAATGGGAAACCTGGAGAAATTGCTAAAAGCATTTCTGAAGGAATTCGTGGACAATCTCCTGAAAAAAGTGTCACACTGATTTGTTAAAGATTTTTTTTAGGAATGGGAGATGGGAGAATTCTCAAGAAATTTTTCAAGAAATTTCTGGAGCATCTTATAGAGGATTTCCTGAATCGAATTCTAGATGAATTTCTAAAGCTTCATTGC
Source organism: Aedes albopictus (assembly GCF_035046485.1). Lineage (NCBI taxonomy): Eukaryota > Metazoa > Arthropoda > Insecta > Diptera > Culicidae > Aedes > Aedes albopictus. The sequence continues at coordinate 474,733,927 of NC_085137.1, read as the reverse complement.
TTTGTGAAGCTTGATGATTTCAAAGAGCTTTCAAGTGGAACCCAAGGAAGACTTCCTGGACTTCCGGGACTTTTAAAAGAAATCCATATCGCAATTTCGGAAGCAAGCCAATCCCAACTCTACTTTTAGACGGGGTATAGTTTTTTTTTGTAATTTTTATGTATCATGGGCAATCAAAACTTTTATATTTTGGCTGATAATAAGGACTGCTCTGCAAATCAGATAATGTTTATCTCATTTTTTTTTATCAAATAAATGAAAAATGATATTTTGGTCCCCTTTCAAATTCCATTGTTTAATTTGTATTGAATGGCTATAATCAACATATTGAAAAAAAAACCTCAGGCATTTAAACATAGCAACAGAGTTTAGAGGAGTCGAATACACTCTCAAATTAGTTTTTATAAAATTTCACGGAAAATAACATTTTCGAGGGCCCATATAGCCGAGGCGGTAAACGCACGGGTATTCAGCATGACCATGCTGAGGGTGACGGGTTCGATTCCCGGTCGGTCCAGGATCTTTTCGTAAAGAAAATTTCCTTGACTTCCTTGGGCATAGAGTATCTTCGTGCCTGCCACACGATATACACATGCAAAATGGTCATTGGCAGAGGAAGCTCTCAGTTAAAAACTGTGGAAGTGCTCATTGAACACTAAGCTGAGAAGCAGGCTTTGTCCCAGTGAGGACGTTACGCCAAGAAGAGGAGAGGAGAGGAACATTTTCGATGGAAAAAAAAAATAAATAAACATGTTTTAACAATTATCACAAAATCTTAAAACGTTTTCGTCTTTGAAATTCGTATCTCGAATGAGCTTTCAGGAAAAATATAAAAGTGTAAGGATGTTCAAAATAAACATCAGAAAAATAAAAAATCAAAATTCACAAAATCGCGAATCAAACCGAATCATCATCTTCCAAGACATGTTCAAATTTGTTTTAGATTACGAAAAATGATGTTAAGATCAAAATTAAAAAAAAAATGGGTATTAGAGGGCAAAATGGATATAAACATTGGAAGAAATGTTCAAAAGAAAACCCTGGAAGAATTCCCAAAGAAAAACTCCATCTCATAGAAATCTTCGAACCAACTTCTTGTATATTTATCAAAAATTCCCTAGAAGACTTTGTGGACTATTTTTTAATGAATTCGTTAATAAATTTCTGAGGATATCCATAGATGGTTTTCAAATTGAATCCTTCGATAAATTTCTGGAGGGATCTCTCAAAAATTCTAATGAATCTCATGGAGGAATTTCTGAAGCAATCCATGCAAATTTTTTAGTAAAATTTTTCGATAAATTTTGGAGGAATCTGGTGAACTATCAGAGATAATCCCTATCAGAAATTGAATTCATATTTCCTGAAGAAAACATCAGAATGATTGATTGAAAGATTTTTTAAGGTAATTCTTGAAAAAAATGTGAAAAAAAAATCTACGGAAGAATTTCTGAAACAATTTCTGAAATGTTTATTTTATTTCGAGGTATTTCTTTTTGTAGTTTTTTCTTGTGTTGAAATATTCTCCATGAAATATTCCAGTGGCCCAGAAGTTAAAATTCATTATCATACAAATAGTAAAATATGGTAAAATTTTTGATTCTCATTATAAAACTGAATAGCAGGTCGAATTCTAATTAATTTTAAAATCAGCACGCAGGCAAAAATATCCTGATTTTTTCCATTTTAATCAGCTTTCAACCCACTTATATGGTGGTATGTACCGGTATCACATTGCACACCCTTTCCACCCACGGTTGCTCATAAAGAGCCAAGTCCGCAAAGCAACTGAGTATAGGTCACCCAACTGTCAACTTTTGAACTAAAGCTAAGCTCTCGTATGACATTTTCTCGGAAACACACCCGGTAAAACGATCGCCAACTATCTATTTGGGTACACGAGATTTAATCTCTTCCTTCCAGTTCCCCTTCCAGTTCTAGCCAACCAGTATCAGTGTTTGTGCGGGATGGAAAACGTCCCCAGGATTAGCAGAAAAACAACCCCCGGATTACTGTGAGTATGCTCGGTCGTCGTAGTCGTAAGTAACTTTCACCACCCGGGGTTGATGATGAGGTTTTGTCGCTCAACTTTTTCCGGACACTCGTTAACAGTATCGTTTTGCTTCCATAAAAAAAGCTGATTAAAACCATGCCAGACGAGAACCGACAGACCGACCACGTTCGTTTTATGTAACTCTGTGAGAGTGAGCGAAAGTAAAAAATACTGATTATCCTATCGCAATTTCAAAGTTTAATGAGTGTAATTCAAATCAACTTCGATACAGTCGTCCTCATCAAGCGAGCGCAATTACTTCTAGAAACTGACGCAGTCGGAGTAAAACCACATTCCAACGATATTTCCTCTCAAACTATCCCTATTTCATCACATTCCGTGAAACGATGGATGGTAACTCATCCATTTCCCACATGTGTGCGCTGTGCTGACTGAACTCGCAAGGGCCATTGAGTGGGGGAGCGTTTTCCGCATTGTTTGCGGTACGGAATTAGCACTCACCGACCCAAAATAATTTGAATTCATTTCTTGCACCTGGCTGCTGCTGCTGCTGCTGTTGCTGGTGGTGGGGTGGTGGAACTTTATTTGCAAGAATTATGACGCCCGGAATAATGCCTGCATAATGGTTGTTCATTTCTGCAGAGGAATGAAAAACATTGGATTATGATTTCAAAGTTGAAGGTAGGTACGTGGGTACGGCAGCTCGGTGCCGGTTGGGATGAATGTTTGGTGGTATTCCCACGAGTGTTTTCGGAAAACTAGTGTAGAATGCTTTGGAGCGGGAACAATATCATGTTTAAATCTGAATTCTTACTGGGATCAGGTGAATTCCGAAAACTCAGACAAAGAATGTGGCACGTGTTACAGTTTGTGGTGCGATTTGGAAAACGACTCATTTAGTTTGTTGCAGTAAATCAGTTTTAGTTTAGAAAAACATTATTGCCACATGCTACAGGTTGATGAGTTCGCAAAACTGCAAGAATTTCTGTGTGAAGCCTGTCCGCACTCAATCATAATAATAACATCCACCTAATGCTACCACGCGGACGTGCTCTTTTTTGAGCGAAGCTAAATTTGCGTGCAACATCGAGAATCACAGGCGATCTACACTCAGAAATAAAAGTATACACGGAATTACTATTATTTATGCATTTTGTATTCGCATCTCTCTCACTCTCTTTTTGTTTTCTTGCTATCTGCCGTTTAGCCTGGGTTGAAGAGAAGTGTTTCGTCAAACCAGGCGAAGCACCAGATAGCATGAAAACAGAAAGAGAGTGAGAGAGATGCGGATACAAAATGTATAAATAATAGTAATTCCGTGTATACTTTTATTTCTGAGTGTACCGATCGGCGTTTGCATTTCTTTCATCAACACAGTCTTCCCCACTGATTCACGGTTGTATGTGATGGCTTGCATGAAGTGTCAAAATGCGACTTTTGATAAGAATCAAATTGCTTGTCGTAATTATCCAAGACAACCAGGAATCGCATAAGAATGCACGCTGTACATCGTATAAAGTACCATTTTAAGCCACTATCGCATATATGTACGACTGAGGGACAATTTTCATCGCATATGATGTTATTTTTTGAACTTACTGCGATGTATCTGGTAAAATCATATAATAATGCAAATTAATTTTTATAATGTATAACTACATCGTAGTAGACGATATTCCGATGTTTTGTTGAGACAAACTTTGCTTTTTCGCAAAAGCGTTCGAGTGAACTCGCAAAGGGTCAATTGAATTCGCATAATTGCGTACTGCGATGATTATACGACTTCGATTGGTACTTTTCTAATTATGTGAGTTTAACCCGCATTGGCATACAAACTAAATCGCATAAAAGTGGAAATAAACTCGTTCAAATGTACATACAAACTTGCATAATCTAGAATCATTACGGTTGTCATATTGCGATGTGATATGTGATAACAATGAAAGAGGTGCTCTTGACGTGCCAAAAGCTACAAAAAAGTGAAAAGTTATCATTATGATTACAAAACAAGTTACAAAGTCATTATTTTTGTTTTGTTGACAAGATAATTAACAATGGGTGGTGTTAGCAAGAAAGAGGTAGTGATAACTGCGCGGGAAAGCATGCTACATCATTTCGATCACCAGATAGCCTGTCGAACACAGACAGCGCTCGGAAAACAAGTGCATTCCAACAAGCATTGAGGTGAGTAAGAATGTCATGGCAATTAATCAGTGTGTTTCATTAGAAGTGTTTGGTGTTAAATGTGAAGTGCTTCTCGATAATCCTAAGGTTATTAGTTCGATACTTAGGTGACAAGATTTTCTTATTTCGATTATTTTTAAGTCGCATAAGGTGCCATTTTACGTCGCAATAGTGCATACCGTTCATCGCATAAGATATCGCATCAAGACATATAGTGTCATAATTTTTCCGTCAATGCACGTATGACGCCTCCTTTTTTGTACGCATAAGGCACATTTACTGCATCTTATGCGATGTAACTTTACCGCATAAAAGAACGTATAACATGAACATAATCTTCATTATTCGTGCAAATTGGCTGTCTGGGTATTGGAAGCATTCGTTCCACATGAGCTATGTGGATATGAAGCACTCTTTTCGTCACCAACAGGAAACAAATGGTAAGTGTCTATATTAACGAGATTTTAGCCCGGGGTTTATTAATCTCGGGACCCATGATAGTGCGGACCTGGTTGTAGTGTCCGAGCCGCTATCACTGACCGATCTGACTTCTTTTCACTTTTTACCCAATCGGCTGATCTGCCTTCAGCCGAAACACTTTTTCACTCCATTCGGTCTGGTGAAAACAACCGACCATCCGGCAGGAAGAAGAAGAAGAAGATGAACTCAGATTTGGCCTTAAACCCTTTTCAACCAAGCTGAGTTATATGCCCAAATCTCAGGCAATTTGGCTCACAAAAACCCCCAATACGAAGAGAACAAACCAGCCGATAATACCCTTCGTCATCCTATCTTTCTCCGAGAACTGCGATATTTCGCAGGGATCTCACACATATCCGCTGCTTAGCACTGAGCCTTGGTTGCTCATGGGAAATTTCAACTGCAGATGTACGATTACAGCCGTTCAACGTTGATATATGACATCTACCACGATTTCAACATGATAATTTTGAACACCAGAGAAGTTACACGAGTAGCATCTCCATCAAAAGATGGTAGTTCTAGAGGCATCCGATTAGACCGAGTTCACCATCTCTGGAGTGTACATGGAGCGTTATGCAGGATCCCCATGGTATTGATCACCTGCCGATTGTTGTTTCAATTTCCAACGCATCACATCAACCTTCATCTATTGACATCTCCTACGACCTCACGAAATACATTGACTAAGGGCAGTATGCCGAAGCAATTATCGATGATGAGTCATCGATAGAAGTTCTTCCAACCCCTGCGGGAAGTGTATAGATTTCTGTCCCAACTGATCATCAGTAGCGCGCTTCAGATACAACGTCGACCAGTGCTAGGTCCGTCGGTGGGACAGCGAGTGTACCGCAATCTATCGAAAGCAATCCGAGGCATTTGAAGAGTTTCGGAAATGCGATTCAGTCAACAACTATGAGCGGTATGCTTTCCGACAAATAAGTAGCGGTACCCCTATAACCTCCCTGAAGAAGACCCAAGCCAAGGGCCGAAACGTCGGATGCAATAGAAGCACCTCGCTCATAATTTTCCAGACCGAAAAGCCAATTGTAGAGGGATAAAAAGGTATGCTTTCCTTGAACGCAAGCTTAAGAACTTTGTCAAGGCGAAGAACGCGGTTTTTGGCGTCGCTTCGTCGATGGTTTTTCAGACTTCGGTGAGAACTCTTTGGAACGTCGGAAGAAGAAGATCGGGAATTCTCTATTCGGTGGATCCTCAAGTACGCAATAACGTTTTCGCAGATTCCATACCCGTGAACCGAATAATTTGTATTGTTTCCGATGATAGAGATAACATGGATAGGGCACTTGCTTTCTTTGTAACAGCTGTGCTACAGGAATGGACTAGATCAAGTTAAATTTTGCTTAACCCTCAAAAGGATACCTTAAAAAAGGTCCGTTTTGGGACCCTGGGGTCCATTGGACCCCAACATGTATTCTCGCACTGTGTTCAAGTTTAACTTTGTGGTTTAACAATAACATTGTTCCGGATGATCAGAAGCATGTGAGGGTGATAGCTATTCATGAATCTTGGAAAACTGCGTTGTTCGGGCCCGTATGAAGTTGATAATCAATATTAAGTTCTTTTCTCGATCAGCCTAGATAGCTGTGTAGTGTCGGTAGCAATTGTCTCAATTGGCTAAGAATAACACTACGAACCGCCTGTTCCGGTGGTAACAATCCACCAACAGGTGACTCCTAATTCATGGTGTGATGCGGCTTCATGCTTACCGTGCCTAGGAACGAATGGCTAGGGGGGTCTAATAAAAACCTAACCGCAAACGGAGCCTGTGGAGTACCAGGGCGCCCTCCACAGTATGTTGCCCTTACTGCGTTAACCGGAGCAATGGTGTAGTGGACCTTGTGTTTCTCCGAGACAATCGGCTGCCCTTCGTTAGTCTCACTTGAGGCTAAATATGGGCGGGATTACGAAGATGTTGTTAATTAATTTAAATTTTCACCTATATGGTTTCGCATTTTGCGATTTACACAGTGTATTCTGTGTATCCTCGCCTTTGGCGTTGTCCAATCGTTACCGATCTGGTTTTGTTGCTGCTGTTCTTTGTTGTGCTGTTGTTGCGAAGAGTTTAATCTTGCCTAGTTTGGGTAGTGGCTACGGTTAGGATAGCTCAGATCAATCTTCAGCATAAAAGAACAGCAACAATCAATCTTTGCAGACTTATGCAAAATGGTTCAGCCCAAGTGGCCTTGGTCCAAGAACCTTACTTCCGTAAGGGGAATTTCTATCTAGGGAACCTTGTGAACCCGGTGTTTGCTACTTTCAGTAAACATGAAATGGCAAACTCGCGTCATGCCTCAAGCCTGTGTGCTTGTCAACAACGCAATAGTTGCTACACTCATCTCTGAACTAACCACCAGAGATGTATGTGCTATCACAATTGATGTATCTGTTGGAAACCTCAATAGGAAATACGTCTATTGTTTGGTTTATTTACCGCATGATGAACCATCCCCTACGGATGCTTTCAAACAAGTCATCGCATACTGTACTTCAAAAGGCCTTCCGCTAATTGTTGGCAGTGATGCTAATGCTCACCATATCATCTGGGGCAGCTCAGACATTAACTTGAGAAGCTCCAGTTTGATGGAGTACTTAAGTAGTACAGATCTTGCATTACTTAACATAGGCAATCGCCCAACCTTCATGGTATCTGCTAGAGAGGAAGTGTTAGACATAACGTTTTGCTCTAGTAGAATTAGTCACGAGCTGACCAATTGGCATGTGTCAGATGTTTCAGGAATCCCCGGTCAACAAACTGGGATCTTTTTACTGATTTGGTTGCGGCCAAATTTCATGGATACTCACCATCCATTGAAACTCCATAGATGATGCCGTTGATACTACAACGACCTTCATCATGGATGCTTTTGAAGAAGCTTGCCCTCTACGGTCTATGAAGATCACAAGAGGAACCCCTTGGTGGAACTCTGATCTGGCGAAACTCAGGAAACAATGTAGAAACAGACGACGTTCGGCTGGTTAGGATGCTTTCAGGTCGGCTCGCAAGGCCTACAGGAAAGCTCTCCGATCTGCTGAACGATCCGGCTGGAAAAACCTTTGTACACATGTTTCCAGTTTGAGTGAAGTCAGTCGGTTAAATAAAATCCTTGCGAAATCTAAGGATTTCCGAGTGAACGAACTTCGTTTGCCAAATGGCGATCTGACTTCCTCTGATGAGGAAGTTCTGGAATGCTTATTCAGCACACACTTCCCTGGATGTAAGGATATTACATCTTCAGATGAACCTGATATTCCCAAATCCTGGCGGGTATTACTGTGAAGTTTATTCCGAAAGTGGGTCGTGCGTCGTATAAAGAAGCAAAGAGTTTCAGACCTATCAGTTTGACCTCTTTTCTTCTGAAATGCTTAAAACGCATTGTGGAACATCCGTGATGTTCATCTGGCCAACGTGCCTCTTCATGTGAACCAACATGCCTACCAATCTGGTAAATCCACTGTGACTCTTTTATACAAGGTTGTTTACGATATCGAGAAAGCATTCGCTCAAATGCAATCTTGTTTGGGTGTTTTCTTATACATCGAGGGGGCCTTTGACAATGTGCCTTTCGATGCCATATTGGAAGCCGCACGGAGTCATGGTATATCTCCAATGATTTCCAATTGGATTCATCAAATGCTCAAAAACCGATATCTCTTCTCGACATTGCGTCTAGCAGGGATTAGGAAATTGAGTGTTTGTGGATGCCTCCAAGGGGGAGTCTTATCACCGCTTTTGTGGAATCTCGTAGCAGATACGCTATTGAGGCAACTCAATAATAGCGGTTTTCCTACTTATGGTTTTGCCGACGACTACCTCGCATTGTTAGTTGGTATGTGTATCACCACCCTTTTCGACCTGATGCAAAGCGCCCTTCAGGTAGTTGAGGGTTGGTGTCGCCAATATGGCCTTTCGGTAAATCCGAGTAAAACATTTATTGTTCTTTTTACGGAAAAGCGAAACCGTAATGGCGTTCGACCTTTGCGTCTCTTTGATTCTGAAATCGATGTGACTGAACAGGTAAAGTACGTTGGAGTCATTCTTGATTCCAAGCTTTCCTGGACACCTCACATTGAGTTCAGAATCAAGAAGGCTTGAATGGCCTTCGGGCAATGCCGGTGAAATTTTGGTACAACCTGGGGTCTAAAACTCAAGTATATAAAATGGACCTACACAACTGTTGTTCGGCCAATATTTTCCTATGGATATCTGGTGTGGTGGCAAAAGGGCACAATGAGAACGGGCCAATCAAAGTTAGTCCATCTCCAAAAGATGTGCTTAATGGCGATGCCTGGAGCGTTCTCTTCAACTCCCACGGCAGCGTTCGAAGTTCTCTTTGACGTTGCTCCACTACACATTCATCTCAAACAAGAAGCACTTTCTTGCACTTACCGTCTACGGGTACTCGGTCTACTAGAGGAAACTCCTGTGAACCGCAGTTCAACACACACCTCGTTGTTTCCACTTTTGGTGGATTGGGACAAAGTTGTCCTTGCTCCAAGTGATCTTACAATTGCTTGTAATTTTCCATATAGGAAATTTTCCACGAAATTCCCTTCCCGGGAAGAGTGGACATCTGGTGGTCTGGAGAGAAATATTTCAGACGGCATCGTTTGTTACACTGATGGCTCCCTTCTCGAAGGTCGAGCAGGTGCTGGTGTTTATTCTCATGAGCTAAGGCTGTATCAGTCTTACTCACTTGGTAGACACTGCACCGTTTTTCAGGCCGAAATATTTGCTCTTATGTGCGGAGTGCAATCAGCACTTTAGCAGCACGTAATTGGCAAAGTAATATACTTCTGTTCAGATAGCCAGGCTGCTATTAAAGCACTAGCTTCGGCTAACTCCAGGTCGAAGATAGTTATCGTTTGTTGAACTTAAATCTAGGAGCTGAATTCAGTAAACGCTATTCGCCTTGTATGGGTACCTGACCATTCTGTGGTAAAGAGCTATAGGCTCTCTTTCGCTTCATGCGTTATTACAGTGTCCTTTTCAGGGCGCTGTTTGAACCCATTGTGGTACATACGCTTATGCGTTAGTATCCTCTTCCAGGTTACTTTCCCTATTCCTTATTTCCCTACCTGTCCCTATCCCCATCCTTATCCTTATATCCTTCCTTTTGCTTCAGGTAGATGATGAAATAGGCTATTATTTTGGCGATGGCACAAATGTCCCAAATGGAGCCGGCCTTCTGATACCTGATACCTGATATTCGAGCGTAATTTCACTCGGCTACATGCATTTTCCTACAATTATCACACTCACCATGTTCACTTTGGTTGGCATCGGCAATCCCCGGTGATTTTTGTACTATTAATCTTAGATTTAAGTAAAATCATATGGTGGCTCCAGAGAGGACATAACTTGTCATTTACTTGATGTCAAGTTGAAATTTGAAATGAAAACCAAAGATTACGTAGTTTTAGCGATTACAATGTAGTGGTTGGAAACAAAAAATGCCGTTAATATATTTCGCTCGCGTAGTGTTCATTTACAAAAAAATATTTCCAGTTGAGATTTAGTACTCGAATTATGTATTACGCTTCAATCCGAATGCACACTGCCTCTTATCCATCTCTACTACGTCAGAGTATTCCTCGTACAAGATCAATGGCAAAAATGTTCCTTCCTAATAGAGAATAACGTGCCTCTCTGGATCGGACCTTCTTATGGTAACACTACCAGATACAACTTTTAACTTTATTTAGGAGATCCAGTACAGGCTTGGATTATACTTTATGAAATCCTTGGAGAAATCAACTGTGAGTATCCTGTAAGCATTTTAAGGTGAACTCTTTGCAGGGTTTGGTTGAAACAACGGCCCATTGTACAGCAGCGCCATCTTCTAGCATAGTGTTTTACTATAACCATTCAAACAGAAGGTCGACGTTTACATGGAATGTGATTATCAAATTATTTCCACGTGTAATCATAGCAGCAATTGATTGATTTGTCTTTATTAAAGAGACTTTCAGCCCTTGGCTGGTTCGTCTCTTTAGCAGCAATACTTGCTCCACATTAACAGTTCTGAGCTAAATTGTCTATTAATTCAGGTGCTTATGTGATGTATTGCTTTTATAGTATGTTTTCAAAAAGTATTGTTTTCAGTGTGAGTTTGAAATATCGGTTTTCAAAATGGTAGCGTACCAGAAAATCTTTTTTTTTATTGCATTTATCTATCCGAATAGTACGCTGAAATTCATAATTTTCTGTTTCATATTCTGGAGTCAACCATATGCACGGAACATACCGCTTCTAATTTGCTTCGTCATGCCATATCGAAACTTACCTTTCTCGCAAAGCCAACCCAAAACTAGATCAAGATTAATTTTACCCTTAGGTGTACCGACAAAACACTCTGTCCGTGTACCCGTTGAGCGTCGCAGCTAACTAACAACCCTGCTTTTAGGCAAAGCCAGACTAAACCCAACGACATGCATCTTGATCCCGCGTAACTAGGTACCACGTCTTCTGCAAGCGAGCTTCGGCGGTAACCGTTGTTGCTGATTCGTGTGAAACGGGTGCCCGTTTCTCCTCGGGGACTATGTTTATCCACTTTAAATTCAATTTCCTCTATTTACTCGGTGTTCCTTTGTCGGCGCCCACCCAACCATCCGTCATCACACCACCATCATCCCCGGTTCTCTGTCTTACCTACCTACCCACACGTTATACCTATCCACTGCCATCCTTCTAATCGTGCTGGAAGCGCAAGAAAATTTTCCAATGTGTGTCGTTATCGTTCAACTTTTCATTATCGCTTATGTCGTGTCGATTTTTTTCTGTTTTCTTCTTGTTTGCTTGATTGCATTCAGCAAGGACTCGTTTGACATTATTGCATCGTTTTGTTCGTTTTTTTTTCAGTTGACACTTTGTTTGCTTCTGTTTTCTTCCCACGGGGATCTCATTATAGCTAATGAGTAGCGGCGCGCCACTTACCCACCACCACCACCCCAAGTGTTCATTAATATTATCGCGACTGTTTCACTTTCCCTGCGCTCTGCAACGACGCAGTTCAACGCAGATCCTCATTCTAAAACCGATTACCGACTTTTTTATGGCTATTTACACTTTGTACACAAATTACTCCCTAAATGGCGATTACAACAGTTCCGTTTTTGTTTTGTTTCCGCTGTCCCACGGTCGTCGCTTCCGACCGTAATCGTAATTAGGTAAAATCCACTAACCTACGGAAAAGTCGTGAACTTGGTCGTTGTCGTCGTCGTCATCGCTGTCGCCGACTAACAACTTGATTTTTCACGGCTTGTTTTCTTTTCACTTTCAAATCCTGTTCGACATTGCGTGCGTCCTTTAATTTGGAGGAATTTTCCGATCGATTCCGTGCCCTCGGGAGGAGGGAAGGCGGAATGCGCTGTACAGTTTTTGGGGTTGCATGTTTGGATTGGTGTTACTGATTGGTGTGGTTAGGGTGTGACTTATTCTGCAGAAAGTGTTATAACGTGACATACAACTTTTTTTGTGAACAAAAAGTATAACCAATCGCAATTGAGTTTTCACTTTAGCCCAGAAGCTAAATTTTCACGGACCGATCCGATTTTGAAATACGGTGATAAACTCCTTCCAGTGAGAGCTCTGGTTGTCCCGAGCTGACGATTAAAATATGATATTGGTTTGATTGATATAAGAGGTAAAAGTACTATAAGTAATAGCAAAAAATTGTTCCTGTGACTTCTGATCAATATCAAAATTTGATATTTGAAGATCCACCGAATGGCTCGCTGCTATTGATTAGCTCTCAGAAGAGCTAAATATGATATGATGATGTTGGTCGAGGAGAAAGTTTTAGCTATTACTTTCAGTACTTTTACCTCTTATGTCAAACACATAAGTATCACTTTTTGATCTCCATGTCAAAATATGCTTTTATGCAATTCAGTATCATAATTTCAATTTTATACAACTCATTTAAGTATCCTAAGACCAAGCCCACCCGTGGGCTTAATACTACACACGCAACAGCACGTCGTTAACGATTTTTAATTTCGTTATCAACCCATTTTCGCACCGGTCGTTCGTTTCCATGTGAGTAAAATAATGATCGGTCGCCTTTGCGCACCGGTGGTCTCTATTCTCTCCGTACCATCGGTTTTTTGCACTTCTGTAAACCATCGCAATATTTTGTGTATTTCTATGGGGTTATTGCAAATCTTATTCAGTATAATAATTTGTGCTCATATTATGAAAGATGGGGTTTTGGATAAGACTGAAAACTGTTAGTAAAAATGGAATTCAAATAAATAATTCCCTTGGAGATTTGTACCAGTTTTGGTGCGTTTAAAGATATCATTTTCTCAATAATTTATGATTGTATTTAATCCCGGAATTCAAGCAATCTTTTTTAAATTATATGTTTGTTGCTTACTGTATGACTTGTAGGTTGAATTTTTATCTAAAATAATATCCATCTCTGCTTTTCTCGCAAGAAAATTTATCTGAATTTGAGATTATGAGCATCTTTTTTAATAATTAGGTTTATTGAATAATTTCATCCCTTGCATTTCCAAGACATTCATAACGTAGTTGTCTCCTTCACAACTTCGCGTAGGTCAAGATTCTTGAATCCTGGTCATAGTAGAAGCTGTCTTCTAACAGTCTGCGATAAGTTTGCGCAACCTTTTTTCATTAACGTGTATTTTAACATCAGCTAATTCTATACTCAGTTACAACCTTTTAGTTACAAAGCATCACTCGCAAATCTTAATATATATTGCGATCTTTTGGATGCTGGTATATGAATATTTTGTTGGAAGTAGATTCTATGCGCTTGTACAACAATTGTTGTATTTTAACATTCAACGCCTTGCTTTTTCTATAACGAGGAACCTACATTTTTTAAGATTTTTATCGGTATGATTTAGTTTTTACAAAAAGAAATAACTGTAGTGTTTCTATGATATCTGAGTTGAATTAGGTACAGTCAATGCATCTTTGAAAAATCGTAACTACTCTTATCTAATCTCATACATACGCGGAATCACCCTGGAAAGCAATCGTGTTACTTTTCTTGTCAATACTGATGCTTGCAGAATATCAGAGATATGACACATGCATCAAAGCGGCCTGGTCTACTGCGCTGTATTTACGCGCAAAGATGATTCTTCGAAATACTTGGAGTACAGAATATTCTATTTCGGCAAGGTACTTCTCGAATTTACAGAGGAGGAAGGATGCGTGGACGGTGAAGTTACCCATTTCGCACACTTTCTTCCTAATGTCTCGTTTATTTAATTTAGGGGCTGTCCATAAACCACGTGGTCATTAGGGGGGGGGGGGGGGGGGGGGTTCGGCCGATGACCATTTTATATGGACAAATAAAAAATTTTGTATGGACTGATGACCACGGGGGGGGGGGGGGGGTTGAAAAGTCCCAAAAAAATGACCACGTGGTTTATGGACAGCCCCTTATATTGCTAATTTAGAGAAAACTTTCCGTTTTACGGTAGAACGAAAAGCTACCGCAGCTGTCAGACTACTGATTTTCACTGAGGTATCATCAAACTACCATAGCGAGCCCTAGCGATATCTTGGATACGAAGCCGATGATCATTGTTTGTTGTTGGTTTTCAGTGCAATTCACCTTGCAAGCATGCTTTGATTTGGCCTTCAGTTTCAATGATAGGATGATTTTCAAGTCTGCGGTAGGACTTTGACATCCATTCGCAAGTTATACGCGGTCCCACGTATGCCACTGCATTTTTATATATATAGATAAACCACCCACTGACGACCACCATTTTCAAAAACAGCAATCAAACCAAAACTCTTTTGCCTTTTTGAAATATACACGACAAAACGAAACGCGAGGCACAGCTCTTTCAAAGCGGAGGATCTCAGCCCGGAAAGTGAAGAAAGAAAACCTTGTGGTCACTTATTACCGTCAAATAGTTTCTTTTCGGGTTAGAAAATACGCACATCTTCTCACCGGAATCTGCGTCGGATGACGATAATTTTGAAACTTGTCGGAACGAACTTCACGAGTTATTTATTTGGACATTTTTCTAAATGTGCGAAACTAATGTCGAATTCGTTTATTTGCACCGCCTGCACCGCTTTGCCACCGGGTGTTGCAAACTTGCACCGAAACCGTTCGTTTATTCGCAGGTACTGTTCTGTTTTGACACCCGATTGGCAGCGGTGCAAGAAAATGCTACACCCAGTTTGAGCGCGGTGTAGCAGGTACAAAGCTAGTTTTACCAATACATGTATATCGCTGAACATTAGGCCGTCCCTTATTTTGCAAAATTTTGAAATGTTATGAGTTCGTTAGTGGAAAAGGATCGTTTTAGCTAAAAAATGATCGTGTCAAAATTTGAAGTCCGTATTTCAAGGCCAAGTGGTCCCTCAAGGGGCCTAAAGTTGTCAAAAATTGTATGGGACCAAAAAAACATGAAATTTTTTTCGACAAAAAAAATACGCTATTCCACTAAAACCGGTGATTTTAGGACCCTAAAGGGCCAAAAATGTGCTTAGTTTTGCGATATCTCTACTCGTTTTTGAGTTATTGATCAAAATAGGGTAAGTTTCCTTCGGAATCTTAAAAGATGGTCAAAAACGCTGATTTTTCAGTTGTTTTTTTGTCAATATCTTGGAAACGAGTAAAGATATCCCAAATCTAAGTACATTTTTGGCCCTTTAGGGTCCTAAAATCACCGGTTTTAGTGGAATAGCGTATTTGTTTTGTCGAAAAAATTTCATGTTTTTTTGGTCCCATACAATTTTTGACAACTTTAGGCCCCTTGAGGGACCACTTAGCCTTGAAATACGGACTTCAAATTTTGTCACGATCATTTTTTAGCTAAAACGATCATTTTCCACTAACGAACTCATAACATTTCTAAATTTTGCAAAATAAGGGACGGCCTACTGAACATGTATCGTAGTTTTGTTTTGGTAGGAATGATGATTTTCTTTTCGGCATTAGGTTAACAGTTTTCTTGGATATTCGTTTATTTTGAGAAGTATTAATTTCCAAAGAGCAAATCTGTTCGTTTAAAAATTATTTAAACTTGATCGATGATTATCAAGATGATTTACACGTCTTTTAACTTCTGCGGAATTTTCAAAATTTACCAGTATCATGAAATTTCAAAGAGTTGATTCAACGTATATTTTTCCCATCACTATTTTTTTTTGATTATCGCAAATATGTGGATTACTTTTACTGATTTTAATCATTGGAATTTTCTGTCACATGGTGATCTATGATGTATGAAAAAATGACGTAATCTTGGACGTAATAAAGTTTCGATAAGCCCAGAATAGAATAAAAATCTATTAACTCAAATTGGACTGAAATATTACTGAAGTATCATTTTGTAGGTAAAACAGTTTCAAAAACCGTAAATTCTATTTTTTTCTTACAAAAAATATTGAATGTTTGAATTACATTGAAAGTCAAACAAATGTCGCTAAGGGATGGTTAAAGCGTTTGTAATATAAGTTGCGTTTCAATAACGTTATGTTTTAAAAAGCATTTATTTATTTAACTTTTTACGTTGTAGCTAATTACGTTTTCTATTGAACTGCCTTTAACATTTTTGTGTTAAATTTGTGCACGTAGATCGTTTACAATTGTATGTTTGCATCCTTTTTATTGGGCAACGGAAATTGTTAAATTCTAATAAGTTGCTTATAATTGAAAAATTATAATATTACAAGAATTTGAAGAAGATAAATAATGTAGGAGTGTTAAAACATCGGATAACAATTTTCAAGTAACATTTATCATTACAAATTTATCATGCACAAGTGGATTACTGAAAACTTTTAAAATTGTTAATGTGTATATAGAAAGAAAAATAAATAAAAATAATTTTATTCATCACGGAAATCATGAAAACATTGATTGTGTTCATTTTTGATATCCTTTATTATTTTCATTGACGCTCTCACGCGCTCTTACTAATACCATCATAAGCTGTCAACAAATTGCACCGAAACCGTTCGTTTTTCCGGAGTCAATTGCTACACCGGTGCAGTGCACTGTCGGGAATAAACGAATTCGACATAAGCTTTACTTGCTGCGTAGAAAACCCGGCTCAAACATGTACGTGTTAAAACAGCAAAACTCACTGAATCATTGCGTTTGTATTGTCACTCTATCATAATTCTATGTCAGACAATCTGTTGTGTTATTCGTGTAACGATCTATGATATTGATTGGTTGAAAATTTCAAATATTTGATGCAAACTAAAATAAATTCCTACCTATACAAAACAAGAAAATCATTCTCTAGAAACTATATAGGGGAACTTACGTATTTTCGGCAGTTTTGTTCTCTTCGTCATGGGGGGTTTTTTGAAACCTGTTGATCTCAAAATTGGCCTCAAATCCTTCCCAACCAAACTGAGTTATGTGCCCAAGTTTCAGGCAATTCGGCCCACAAAAACCCCCCATGACGAAGAGAACAAACCTGCCGATAATACCCTTTGTCACCCTACCTGGCAACAAATCCATACTCATGTTCTTTCGTCTCCTCTTTACGCTACCCAGAGAGCTAAACGCGAGAGAGGGCACGAGCCTACGGATAGAGACCGTACTTTGCGTGTCTCTATATTCTAAGCCCTGCTACGAACCGTACGTAAACTTTTCGCTTTCGAGCTCTTCTTAGCAGCGACCGGTGCGGTTCGCTTCTTTGTTCGGGGCTCTACTTAACGTTAAAACGCTTGATTGAGCCCATGAGTGGGCTTGGTCTAATGGCCAACTTTTCCACACTGGTTCATTAAGCAACTGAAATGAGATGCATTATGAAAAATAGTTGTATAATGTTCATTATGCAACTCATTTGTGTTGCATTATGAACATTATGCAACCCAAATGAGTTGTATAATGAAAAAATCATTGCATAAAATTTTGTATGTAACTCGTTGCAAAACTCGATTTTTTCAGCACTCTTCGTATTTATCCAACGACCCGTGCTGAAAAAATCAACTTTTTGCAACTCGTCACATAAATTACTATTATTGGTTTTTTTCCTCTACTCGGGGTATGACATTAAAAAGCTCTGCATATTGAAACATGAGTAAACATTGCACAGGATGGCATGGTAATCATAAGCTGGTATTTGATAAAGGATATAGGATTATGTAAGTGACCTTTCTGCCGAATTGGAAATGTGTATATAAAAAATAAATTTTCATATTGCAAGCTTTTCGGAAGTTTTTGTAGATCATTTTACGTTGACTAAAACTATTTCAATAACTCTGAGAAAAAAAATGGGTTGATTTTGAAGCTCCATACGTTTTGTGTAGGATGAAAACAATGTAAACAAACTTTGAGTCCCATTCACTCCAAAACGCAGTTTAGTAATTAACGCCTCTTGGCTTGTTTGAAGATTGTTGTAGATAACGAAAGTATTGGATAAATTGGACAAATTGGTTGAAATTTGCGAAAAAGTTACTCGTCCTCTCGGTGAGACTGAAACTCACGACTCCTACTCATCAGACAGGGGCGTTGCCACTATACCACGAAATTCCGAAGCTATCATTATCGCAGATCCCACCTAGTTCGAATGAATCCCAAACACCACGTATCTATTGCATATGTAAAGTAAAGCCTAGTGAGAGCGCATTGTTTCAATATGTTGGAAGTCCAAACATCTCAACGACTTATCGAGAAGATCGCGCAGTAAATGAATATGAGGCCAGGAATCTCCAGGAGTTTCTTCTGCAGTTCAAAGTTGTATCTGAAACTTCTTATGAGCTACTGAAACTACTGAAAATTTTTCAAAGAATTCCGTTCGAAATCCTCCATTTTTTTTCTTTTTTTTATCTGTATTTAAGAGATTTTTAACCCTAGGCTAGTTCATCTCGGGACCCACGTTTTACTTCCCTTCCGAAGGAAGAACCCACCTTTTGTGAGTATATCGGGAGTGGGATTCGATCCCAGATCCTCGGCGTGATAGTCAAGTGTTCTAACCACCACACCAGGTCCGCTCCACAAATACGCTTGGGAATTCCTCCTGATGCTTTATTCAGAAGTTTTTCGGCAATTACTTTGACAATAACTCAAGGAGTTTGTACGAAGCTTTCTTTGGAAATTACTCTTGTTCTGTGATAATACCTTCTGCAGTTCGTTCGGGAATTTTTAAAGGAACTTTGAGTGGAGCAGATGGTTAAAGCACGTGACTATCACGCCAAGGGAAGTAAAGCGTGGGTCCCGAGATGAACTAGCCTAGGGATAAAAATCTCGTTAATACAGATAAAAAAAGGTGCTTAGAGAAATTTTCCAAATAATTCCAGAACAATTTCACGTATAGGATTTCCTGCAAGAGGTCATTCAGAAGTCCCTGGTGAAATTTCTTCCGAATCCTCCTTCTTAAATTCTTAAGAGAACCCTACCGATGAACCGACTACCAAAAATTTGAACCAGACATTCCGCTTAGCAAAAATTTCAGACACAGAACGAACCAAAAGATTTTTCCTCTGAAGATGGCATTACAGATTGCCGAAACGTTGGGACGAATTAAAACCGTTGTCGTTCCAAGTAGTTTTCTGACTGCACAGCATCCAACATAGGTGCATCCAACAGTGGAGCACCCAAACCTCCATTTCTTCAAGAGTTCGTTTGGGAATTTCTACTGTTTGAAGCTTTTTTGAATATTTCGAGTATTGCTTCTTTGAATTTACCGAGTTTTGTTTCGAAAAATCCTCCCGAAGTTCTTCCAAAAATTTCTCAAAAAAAATTCGTCGTAAATTCGTCCAAGTGTTCTTTCGGGAATTTCCCAAAAATATCTTCCAAAGTTCTTTCGGGAATGTCTTTAGAAGTCAGTTCGAGATTTATCTAGGAGTTCCATCAGAAATGTCTCTACAGATTTATTTGGAAGATTCTCTAGAAGTTTCTTCAGAGATTTGCGCCGAAAATTATTCAGCAGATCCCCTAAAAGCTTCTCCCGGTAATCCCTCAGAAGTATTGGAATTTCGTCCAGAGAGACGAACCAGAGAACCAGAGAAATCCATTTCTTTTTTGTTTTGTAAATTTCTGCAATTGTTCTTTGGAAATTCCTTCAGGATTTTTTCCTGCAATTCTTTCATTTTTTCCACGAGTTTGTTTAAAAGTTTTTGTTTTTTTGTTCCAAAAGTTCATCCAAAAATGTTTCCAGGAGGTCCTTGGAATTCTCTGACCAATAATTTCTTTGGCAAATTCTCCGAGAATTCTTGCGGGAATTCATCAAAAAGGTTATTTGTTATTTATTCCAAATCTACTTCTTATATAAATTTAAGCATTCGTTCGGGATTCCTCCAGTAGCATATTTAGAAGTTATTTAAAAACTTTTTATTTATTTTTTTTTCCAGAACTATCTTTGGGAACATCTTTGGAAATTTGGTTAAGATTTGTTTTGTTTTTTTCGGAAGTGGTTTCAGGAATTTTACGTTATGAAGGAATTCCGCCAGGCACATATATACATGAAATTTTCCATTGATTTCGTTGAGAAGGTCCACAAGAGTAAATTTTGGAAATTTCATCAAAAGTTTGTTCTAAAATTTCTGCAGGAGATTTCTTCTACAATCGGATAATTATCCTTGATGTTTGAAAAACCCTTCAGAATTTCTTCCCGTAATTTCTCCAGAATATCCGGTAAGAATTTTCCAAAAGACATTTAAAGAATTTCTTCAGATGTTTAATGGTTCCAAAGCAAATTTTCCCAGGAGTTTTTTTTTGTTTTTTAGAATAGTCTAAGAGAGAATTCTTGGAAAAGTATAAAAATGCATTTCTCAAGGAATCTTGAGAGGAATTGTAAATGATATCTTTGGATAAATCCTAGTAAGATTTGAGGACAAAAAGCCCTGGTTGAAGCCCGGTAGGAAATTTTCGGAAAGTTAAAATAAGCTGCTTAGCAGGAGGAACTTCAGATTTTTTCTTGAAGGAATCATAAAAGGTTTTTTTTCAGAATCCAAAATAAAATTACTTGAGTTATCGAAAATAACCTATTGGTATCCCAGGAGGTAATTCTTGGAAAATAGTGGAAGGAGTTGCTGAAAAAATTTGAACCACTAAATGCTTTGAACCTGTAAAAATCTCTTTTCAAAAATTCTATCAGAATTTTCAATTCGCATAGATTCTGCTCTTAAGGCGAAACTGGAGGCTTTTCCGTTGGGAACAGCGTGCGCTATGAGCGGATTCAAATTTTCTTGGTA
This sequence comes from Aedes albopictus, assembly GCF_035046485.1. NCBI lineage: Eukaryota > Metazoa > Arthropoda > Insecta > Diptera > Culicidae > Aedes > Aedes albopictus. The sequence goes on along the minus strand of NC_085137.1, from coordinate 474,713,072 downwards.
GTAGTGAGGTGCTTGAAATGCGAAAATGGGGAGTATTGTAATCACGCCGATATTTGAACAACAAAAATAAGTTGAACTGATAATACTTTTTAAATCAATAAACAAATAAACAAATAAACAAATAAACAAATAAACAAATAAACAAATAAACAAATAAACAAATAAACAAATAAACAAATAAACAAATAAACAAATAAACAAATAAACAAATAAACAAATAAACAAATAAACAAATAAACAAATAAACAAATAAACAAATAAACAAATAAACAAATAAACAAATAAACAAATAAACAAATAAACAAATAAACAAATAAACAAATAAACAAATAAACAAATAAACAAATAAACAAATAAACAAATAAACAAATAAACAAATAAACAAATAAACAAATAAACAAATAAACAAATAAACAAATAAACAAATAAACAAATAAACAAATAAACAAATAAACAAATAAACAAATAAACAAATAAACAAATAAACAAATAAACAAATAAACAAATAAACAAATAAACAAATAAACAAATAAACAAATAAACAAATAAACAAATAAACAAATAAACAAATAAACAAATAAACAAATAAACAAATAAACAAATAAACAAATAAACAAATAAACAAATAAACAAATAAACAAATAAACAAATAAACAAATAAACAAATAAACAAATAAACAAATAAACAAATAAACAAATAAACAAATAAACAAATAAACAAATAAACAAATAAACAAATAAACAAATAAACAAATAAACAAATAAACAAATAAACAAATAAACAAATAAACAAATAAACAAATAAACAAATAAACAAATAAACAAATAAACAAATAAACAAATAAACAAATAAACAAATAAACAAATAAACAAATAAACAAATAAACAAATAAACAAATAAACAAATAAACAAATAAACAAATAAACAAATAAACAAATAAACAAATAAACAAATAAACAAATAAACAAATAAACAAATAAACAAATAAACAAATAAACAAATAAACAAATAAACAAATAAACAAATAAACAAATAAACAAATAAACAAATAAACAAATAAACGAATAAACAAATAAACAAATAAACAAATAAACAAATAAACAAATAAACAAATAAACAAATAAACAAATAAACAAATAAACGAATAAACGAAAAAACAAATAAACAAATAAACAAATAAACAAATAAACAAATAAACAAATAAACGAATAAACGAATAAACATATAAACAAATAAATAAATGAACAAATAAATGAGTTAGTAAATAAATAAATGAAAAGATTGAACTAAATAATAAATTAATAATAATAATAAAATAATAATAAATAAATAAATTGAATAAGTGAAGAAATAAACAAATAAATGAAGAAATAAATAGATTTAAAAAATTGTAAAAAATATAATGAAGAAAAAAATGAATAAAAAAATAAATAAACAAATAAATGTGAATAGCAAAATAAATGTATGAAACGATATATATATATATATATACCAATATATAAATAGATAAATAAAAAGTTAATAAACAAATGAATTAATAAATAACAAATAAATTAATAAATAAATAATTTAAAAATCAATAAATAAATAAATTGATAAATAAAAATTAAAGAAATAAATATGTTAATGAATAAATAAATCAACAAATGAATCAAAAAAGAAATAGATAATTAAAAATATAACCTTTTTTCTCCTGGATTTTTTTTTCAGAAATTTCATCTGAATTCTTCTATAGATTCTATCCTGAAGTTTTAAAAGAATTTGTTTATGATATTTTCAATTCTTCTACGATTTTTTTCGTATTTTTTTTATTTTTAAAGTAATTTCTCCAAGCATTGTACATAGATTTCCTATGGACTTTTTTCAAGAGATTCAATCCCGAAGATCCTTCAAGAAACATTTGGCTTCCTCAAGGAGTTCTCCCGGATCATTTTTATTGGAGTCAAGTAAATCTTACCATTGATATGAGGAGTGAATAGAGCTGATACTGCTGAAGCGGTAAGCGTGCGTGTATTTCGGGGATTCTTTTTGGGAATCCTTTCCCCTTTCTAAAATAATCTCCCCCAGGAAATCTTTCAAGGATTCCTCCTGGAATTTCTTCAGTAATTCATCCTGGAATTCCTTCGGGAATTCCTCATGAAGTTCCTTAGAGGATTGCTCCTGGAACTCCTTCATTGATTCCTCCTGAATTTCCACCGCAATTCCAGTAGGAATCCCCGAACGAATTCTAGGAGGAATTTCCGAACGAATTACAGGAGGATTTCCTAAAAAAAAGTTCTAGAGCAATCCTCCAAGGTTGATGATTTGAAATCGATTTTTGTTCTATTTTTAAGCAAAGTCGCTCACTTCACGCATTCACATTCTCCGCAATCAATGCTCCGATTGAGCTGAATTTTTTACTGCAACTTGACTACATATGATATGTCAAATAATCGTTGAGAAAGAATTTTGAAATTGTTTTTTTTTTCTCATTGAAAAAAAATACATTTCTTCATATATTTTTGAAAATTTTGCTAAAATTTAGGGAGATCGTCCCCAAAACTCGCAAATATCTTAAATTTCATCAATCTGAAGCAAAACTTGTATTCAGATGATCGAATGGTATTATATTTAGCCTTTTATTTATGGAAAAAGATTTAAAATTGGTTGAACAAAACGCAAGATATTTGAATTTTATTAAATTCTATATTTTAAAATGTTGTAAAACTCGATATTGAGCTAAAACTCAAAAACTGTTCCACTTTAAATTTTTTGAAGCACGGATTCGAAATCAGCGCTAAATTATGCTTCTGGATTCCTCCTGGAATTACTTCGGGAACTCCTCCTGGAATTCCTGCAGATATTCCTCCTAGAATTCGTTCGAGGATTCCTTCTGAAATTCTTAGAGATTCTTCCTGTAGTTTCTTCGAGGGTTCTCCCTGGAATTCCTTCGGGCTGGCTACTAGAGTTCCGTCGGGGATTGCACCTGGAATTCGATTAGGGATTCTTTCTTGGAATTATTTTGGGGATTCTTTCTGAAATTTCTTCGGGGACTACTTCTGAAAATTCTCTCGGAAATTTTCGGGGGTTCTTCTTGTAATACTTTCAGGGACGCCTCCTGAAAATTCTTCGGAGATTTCCCCTGTAAATCTTTCAAGGATTCCTCATGGAATTCGTTCGGGGATTTCCATTGAAAATCCTTTGGTGAATTTTCTTGAATATCGTTCGGGAATTCCTCCCGAAATTTCTTCCTGGAGTGGCTTCATTGATTCCCTGAAATCCTGGAATTCCGTTTGGGATTCCTACTGAAATTTATTCGAGGAATCCTCCTGTACTTCCTTTCGAGATTACTTCCGGGTATTTCTCCTCTAATTCGTTTGGGGGATTGTTCCTGGAATTCTTTCGGGGATTCCTACATGAACTTCTTCGAGGATTCTCCCTGATGAAAGATTCCCCCTGGATCCCCGTTCGGGGACTTTTCTTGAAAATCCTTCGGTGATTTCTACTGAAATTTCAGCAAAGATTCCTCCTGGAATTCTATCGAGGATTTCTCCTGGACCTTCTTCAGAAAATCCTTCTGGAATTCGATCGGGGATTCCTCCTGGAATTCTATCGAGGACTACTTCTGGAAGCTCTTCGAAGATTCTTTCTGGATTTCCTTCTGGGATTCTTCCTGGAATTCCAGAAGGATTTCCTGAAGAAAGTCCAGGAGAAATCCTCGAACGAATTCCCGTAGGAATCCCTGCAGAAATTCCAGTAGGAATCCCTGAAGGATTTTCAAGAAAAGACTCAGAACGGGGATCCTGGGGAAAACTTTCATCAGCAGGAATCCCCGAAAGAATTCCAGAAACAATCCTCCGAACGAATTAGAGGAGAAATTCCCGTAGGAACTCCAGGAAGAATTCCCGAAGGACTTTCAGGAGTATTCCTTGATAGAACTTCAGGAGGACTCTCTGAAGAACATTCTGAAGGAATCCCCGAAGGAAGTCCAGGAGGAGTCCTCGAATAAATTTCAGAAGTAATCGCAAAAGGAATTCCAGGAAATTCCAGGAATTAGGGGTTCCTTGAAGTCATCCCAGGAGGAAATTCTAGGAGGAATCTCCAAAGGATTTCCCAAGAAAAAATCCCAAAGAATTTTCAATAGAAATCCTCGTACGAATTCCATGAGGAATCCTTAAAAGATTTCCAGGAAGAGTCCCCGAAGAATTTTCAGGAGGCACCCCCGAAAAAATTACAAGAGGAATCCCCGAAGAAATTTCAGGACGATTCCCCGAAACAATTTTAGGAGGAATTTCCCAAAGAATTCCAAGAAAGAATCCCTTAGCACATTCCAGGTGCAATTCCCGACGTAACTCTAGGAACAATCCCGAAGAAATTCCAGGAATATCCCTCGAAGAATCTACAAGAAGAATCTCTAAGAATTTCAGCAGGAATTCCCAAAGAAATTTCAGAAGAAATCTCCGAACGAATCCCAGAAAGAATTCCCGGAGTAATTCCAGGAGGAATCCGAGAAGTAATTCCAGGAAAAATCCCAGAAGGATGTTCAGAAGGAATTTTTGAACGAATTCTTGGAGGAATATCCACAGGAATTCCAGGAGGAATTCCAAAAGGACTATTGGTTGTAGTCCCCGAAGAAATTCCAGGAGGGATTCCCGAATAATTTTCAGAAGAATTTCCTGGAATTCCTAGATTAAATCCAGAAGGAATTCCAGAAGTAGTCGCTGTTGGAATTCCAGGAGGGATCTCCGAAAGAATTCCCCATGGAGTTTCAGGAGTATACCTTGAGGTAATTCCAGGAGAAATCCCCGAAGAAATTCTTGGAGGAATCCTCGAAGGAGTTCCAGAAACCATCTACGAAGGTGCAATTTCCGGGGTAAACACTCGAAGAAATACTGGAACAATCTCAAAGAACTCCAGCAGAAATCACCAAAGGAATTCCAAAGAAAATTTGATGAGGAATCCCCTAAAGATTTCTAGGAGAAATCATAAAAGGACATACAGTGGTAATTCTCGCAAGAGCTCCAGGAGGAATCCTCAAAGGAATTCCAGAAGCAATCTCCAAAGGAATTCCATGAGGAATTCTCGATGGAAGTGCAGGAGGAATCCTTGAAAGAGTTTCAGACAAAATCTTCTAAGAAATTCCAGGAGGAATCTTCGAAAGGTTTCCAGAGGGAATCTTTCCAGAAAAGGGAAAGGATTTGCATGAGGAATTCCCGAAGCAATTCCAAAAGCAATCTCCAAAGGAATTCCATTCCTGGAATTTCTTCGAAGAATTCTCCTGGAATTACTTCAGGGATTCCTCCTGGACTTCCATTGAGAATTCATCATGGAATAACTTTGGGGATTACATCTGGAATTCTTTCGAGATCCTCCCCACCCCTAAGGTCTTTTTATGATTCCTTCTAGAAATCTTTTGGGGATTCCTCATCGTATTCCTTAGAAAATTTTCTTTGGAATTCCTTTGGTGATTCCTGCTAGAATTCTTTGAGATTCTTCCTGCATTCCTTCGAGGGTTGTGTCCGGAGTTTCTTCAGTGATTAACTCCTGGAAATCCTTCGAGGATGGCTTCTAGAAATGCTTCGAGGATTCCTTCAGGTTTTTCCCTGAATACTCCTCCAACTCCTTTGGGGATTCTTCCTGGAATTTCAACAGCGACTACATCTTGAATTCCTTCGGAGATTCATCCTGAAGTTCGCTCAGAGATTCTTCTTCGGAATTCCTTCGATGATTGAAATTCCTTCGGGTTTTTTTCTTGGAATTCCTTTGTAGATTCCTCCTGGAATTCCTTCGGGAATTGAAGTTCCTTCGGGGATTGCTCCTGGAACTCCTTCATGGATTCCTCCTGGTGTTCATCGGAATTCCAGAAGGAATCCCCTAACAAATTCCAGGAGGATTTCCTAAAGGAAGTCCAAGAGAAATCCTCGATGGAATTCCTGCAGGATTTTCATGAGAAATCCTCGAAGGATTTTCAAGAAAAATCTGCGAATGGGGATGCAGGAGGAATCCTTCCAGAAACATTACAACGGAAAGGCCCGAAAACTTTTCAGGAGGCAACCCTGATCGAATTTCAGGAGAAATCTCTGAATGATATCTGGGAGTAGTTCCGAAAAAAATCCAGGAGGAATCTCCGAAGGCATTCAAGGAGTAATCCTCGAAGGAAATTCAGGGGGATTTCCTGAAGGAAGGCTGGGAGGAATCGTCAAATAAATTTCAGGAGGAATTCAATCAGGAATTCCAGGAGGAATCCCGAAGGAATTCCAGGAAGAAGCCTCGACGGAAAAACAAGAAGAGTTTCAAAGAATTCCAGCAGGAATCCTGAAAGGAATAGCATGAGGAAATCTCGAAGTAATTCCAGAATATAGTCCCCGAACGAATTCTAGAAGGAATCTCCACAGGAATTTCAGGAGGAATCCCCGAAAGGCTTTTAGTTGTAGTCCCCGATGGAGTTCTAGGAGAAATTTGTGAACGAATTTCTGTAGGATTTCTTGCAGAAATTCCAGGAGAAATCCCCGAAGGAATTTTAGTAGGAATTCCCGAAGGATTTTGAAGAAAAATCCCCGAAGAAATATCAAGAGAAATTCCCGAACAAATTCCACGGAATACTTGGAAGATTTCCAGGGGGAATCTTTCCAGAAAAGAGAAAGGATTTCCAGGAGCAAATCTCCGAAGAATTTTCAGGAAGCATCCTCTAAGAAATTCCAGGAGGAATCGCCGAACGAATTCCAGGAGGAATTCCAGAAGAAGTCTTCGAAGGAATTTCGGGAAGATTCTCTGAATGAATTCCAGGAAGAATCCCCGAAGAATTACAGGAAGAATCTCAAAGAATTCCAAAGAAAATTTCCTTTGAAATTTGATGAGAAATCCCCAAAAGATTTATAGAAGGATTCATGGACAGGAGGAATACTCGAAGGAATTCCAGAAGCAATTCCCAATGGATTTCCATGAGGAATTCTCGATGGAAGTTCAGGAGAAATCCCTGAAGGAATTCCAGGGGAAATCTCCAAAGAAATCCCCGAAGGATTTCCTGAAGTAATCCCCTAAAAAATTTCTCCTAGAATTTCTTCGAAGATTTCTCCTGGACTTCCATCGAAAATTTCTCATGGAATTTCTTTGGGAATTGCTTCTGGAATTCCTACGAGAATTCCTCCTGTAAGTCCTTCAATGATTCCTTCTATAAATCTTTTGGGGATTTCTCACCAAATTTCAAAAGAAAGATTCGCCCTGTAATTTTTTTCAAAATTTTTTTCTTCAGGTATTCTTCCAGTACTTCCATCAAGAATTCCTCACGGAATTGCTTATCGAATTCCTTCGAGGATTCCTCCTGGAACTCTTGCAAGAATTCACCCTGTATGCCATTTTATGATTCATCCTAGAAATCTTTTGGAGATTCCTCAACAAATTTCTTGGAAAATTTTCTGTGGAATTACTTTCACGAGGATTTTTCTAGGAATTTCTTCGGGGATTCTTCTGTCAAAGATTCCATCAAGGAATACTCCTAAAATTCCATGGGAGATTCTTCCTGGCATTCTTGCGGAGTTTCTTCCTGAAATTCCAACAGGAATTCATCCTGGAATTTCTTAAAGTAAAGGAATCTTTGTGGAATTCGATCAGGAATTCTTCCTGGAATTCCTTCGGAGACCACAACTAAAAGTTTTTCTGGGATTTCTCCTGGAATTCTGTCTAGGATTTCTCATGGAATTCAGAGATTCCTTCTGGAATTTCTGCGAATAATCCACCTAGAATTCGTCGGTGATTCCTTCTGGAATTCGTTTGGTGATTCCTGCAGAAAATTTTTGAGATTCTTTCTGTAGTTTCTTCAAGGGCGCTTCCTGGAATTCCTTCGGGATTGCTCCTTGAGTTACACCAGGGATTGCACCTGGAAATCACTTAGGGATTATTTCTTGGATTTTTTTCGGGGATTCCTCCTGGAGTTCATTCGGGAATTTATCATGGAATTTCTTCGAGATTCTTTTTGGAATTCTTTCGGGGATGCCTCCTGAACATTATTCAGGATTTTTTCCTGGAAATCTTTCAAGGATTTCTCATGAAATTCGTTCGGTGATTTCTTTTGAAAACTCTACGGGGATTTCTATTGAAAATTCTTCGGAGATTCCTCCTGGAATGACTTCGGGGATTTCTCCTGGAATTCCATCGAGGACTACAACAAGAAGTCCTTCGGGAATTCTTCCTGGATTTCTGTCGGGGATTTCTCCTCGAATTAGTTTGACGGATTGTTCCTGGAATTGTTTCGGGGATTCCTATATGAATTTCTTCGCAGATTCCTCCTGAAATTCCTTCGCAAGATATTTTAATTTTAGTAAATTTCATATTTTAAAAAATTGTAAAACTCGATATTGAGCTAAAACTAAAAAACTGCTCTACTTAAAATTTTTTGAAGCACGATTTCGAAATCAGCGCTAAATTGTGCTTCAAAAACTTTGGTCGTTGACAAAAGTTCACAACTTTCGTTTTATTTTGTAAACTAGTGTAATCAATTATTTTCCAGTTGAAATTTTCGTCACTATTCCAAAGATTTTCTCAGAAATTCTTCCAGATATTCCTCGGATAGTTCTATAGATTTCCTCATAAAATTGATTAAGAAAATATTCCAGGCATGTTCTTCAAATGTTCCCTTGGTTGGTTTCTTGCAAAGTTACGACAACAAATTGCTTCTAGGAATGATTCTAAATATTTCCTCTGTAATTCTTCAAAAGATTCATCTTAAAATTCTTAAAAAGACTCTTCCAGTTATTCCTTTTGAAAATCCACAACAAAGTCCTCCACAGATTCCAGAAAGAATTTTTCGAGCTACTTTCAAAAATCCTCCAGAAATCTTCCTAGGAACTCATATACTGATTCATGCAACATTTTCACAATAGTTCCCCTACACATTCATTTGAAGCTTCATCTGGAAATTGTTTATTTTTTTTCCAGGAATTATTCTAAATATTCTTCCGAAATAACTTTTGGATACATATTAATAAATCCCTTCTGAAACTCCTGTGGAACTCCCCTCGAGACTTTCTATAAGGGTTGCTTCTAAGATTTCATCAGGAATTCTTTCTGTTGTCCTTCCAGAGATGCGTTCATAAATTCCTTTTGAAATACTTCGTCCATTCTTCGAAATTCTTCCATAAACTTCACCATATCTTCTCTATGTGTTCTAAGAATTGCTTCAGACATCCTAACGGAAAATAATCCTGAGAATTATCTTTATTTCTAAATTTTTAGCCCGGGGCTAGTTCGTCTCCGGGCCCACAGCTTTAATTCCCTTGCTAAGGAAGAACTTACATTTTGTGAGTATGTCGCGAGTGGGATTTGAATTCAGGTCCTGGGCGTGATAGTTTCAACCATCATACCAGGTCCACGCTGTCCAGACACTCCAGTAGAGAATTCTCCGTACGGTCCTCAAAATGTTTTCCCTGGAATTACTCTAGAGGTTCTTTCATCCCGAAGAAATTTAACAAAAACTTCCTGCAAAGAATCAATCACGATTTGTTCCAGAAATACTCCCGTGTAACCACCAGAGACTGCTCAACAGATGTTTGCGAATCTCCAAAGAAACTCCTAGAGGTATTTCTGCAAAAATTCAAAGAGGAAACAGTGTAGCGATCACATGGACATACTCTTGAAGGTATTCTTAGAAGAACCTTTCGAGAATAATATTGACGAAATTTTTTAGGTACTTCTGGAGGAATCCTGAAGAACTGCTTGCGGAAATGCTATTGGAATGTGTAGATGAGCTCCTTGACTTCGTGGTGAAGGAATCTCTGGAAGAATTCTTGTCGAAGTCTTTGGAATTAAAATCAAATGAAATCGAACTTTTTGAAATATCTGAAGGAGTTCCTGGAGGGATTTCCGGAGGAGTCCCTTTTCCACAAGGAATTTGAATTATTTCTAAAAGAATCGCTTTAGGAATTCCTTGTTGGAGGATTTGTATGAAAAAAAAAACTTCTAGAAGAACATTAATTGCTGGAAAATTTTGAAACAATACCTGGAGGCATTTCAAATGAATCTCCTAAAAATTTTTGAAAGAAGGACACTCTGGAGCAACTACAGTAGGCACTCTCTTCCTGAAGGAAGCTTTCAGAAACCCCCGAAGAAATCACTGGCGAAATCTTTGGTGGAATCTCCTGATTGAATTCTGGAAGATCCTTTGGACGAGCTTCCGGATGAACCTCTTGAAGAATTATTGGATAACTTAAAGAACTACTGGCGGAATTTCTTGAGTTATTCCTGAGAGAACTTCTACGGAGGAATCGCTTACGAAATCTCTGGAAGAGTTTCTGGCTGAATCTCTGAGAGAACACTGAACGAGTTCCTCTGGTGGAAATTTCTGAAGGATATTGAGGGATAGGAGAAAGAATTCTTGGAAGAATATTTTCCTAGACAATTCTCAGATAAAGCTCTGGATGAATTATATGTTGTTGGAAGAATCTCTGAATGAGTTCTTATAAATGTTTATGAAGGAATTTCTGAAAGTAGCTTGGTAAGTGCTTCTTGTGGACTTGTTGGAGGATCTCCTGAAGGACTTTCTGGTAAAATTTTAAAAGGAATTCATGGTGGAATCTCCAAAGGAATCACTTTGAATCTTTAAAGAATACCAGAGTATTTCTTTTGTATAGTTTCTAGAAGAATAGAGTTTTGATATCTCGCTTCAAGAGTTTCTTGTAGTTTCTTTGCAAGAAAACCCAAAAAAGGTACTGGAGAAATTCCTCAAAAATCTCTGGGACAATATTTAGAAAAAGCCGAAAAAATTCTTCGAGGAATCTCTGGAAGAGATTCTGAACAAATCTTGGAATAATTCAATGAGATTTTTTAAGGAAATGCATAAGAAAAACTCTGAAAGAACTGTCTTGCTAGATCTGGAATTCTTGGAGAATCCTATGGCAGAATCGCTAAAAAAAACTTTGGTCGACAGTGTTAAAAAAACCTGTTCGAAATTGTCTGAAAGGGTCTATTGATAAATGTCCAATGAAATAATTCGTGATGAAATCTCGTGATGAAATACTGTAAATATCTATGTAGGAATTCTTGGAACAATCTTTAAATCGTGAGAAAAATAAACTGTGAAGGAATATCTATAAAAACCACTGAAGAATTTATGGGTGAATTTCTGTAGCAACCTTTTGAGTATTTTTGGAAGAATACTCGGAAGAATAACTGAAAGATTTTCTGTCAGAATATACTAAAGGATTCCTAAAGGATCCTTTGAAAAAATATCGTTGCAAAATATTTAACGAATATCTGGGAATCTCTTATACCTGGGAGCACCATCTTGTTTCAAGTATCCTTAACTTAATCAAAATGGACTTTTCATGTCTTCCGACATCGTCAGTATTTTCTCATAACATAAACCTTGCCCTTAGAAACCCCGGCTTCTTGTCCGCTTCCACTTTCTTTGGATTTCCCACTTCTTGTTCAAACCATAATTTTCCTTCAAAATCCATAGCTGCATTCTTGAAACTTCATTATCCTGTCTGGTTTCTCTCAATTCAATATTTACCTTGGTTCAATTTATTTTGATATTTATTATTTCAGAAATATTTCTACCCTCATACGCACTCTAGAAATTTATATTGATCCCAAAAGTCATGATATGGGGAAACTTACACTATTTCTTCAGTTTTGTTGTCTTCGTCCTGAGGTTTTTTTTATCAGAATGGGCCTCTAATCATTCCCAACCAAGCTGAATTATATGACCGTTTCACGCAATTTGGCCGACAAAACCCCCATGACGAAGAGAACAAACCTGCCGATAATACCCAAAGCTACACTATTTACAAAAACTTAGACTTGAAGGCACAAAACTCAAATATGAATTTATTTGGTCTACTTACTTTATGAAATTAGAATAACTAGCGACGGTTCGTGGGACTAACATCTAGTTTGCCACGCCCAGCGGCAGTAGCGATACTAGAAGTGTCAAATGAATTTTGTTTATCAAAACAAAAGATGCTCTACAAGATGAACAGTTTAAAATAATCAATTATTACAAGTAAAGTTATTAAAATAATTAAACAACAAAAGTGATTATAGCGCCAGTGGAGTTCTAATATATTTTCATTTTTATGAACGGCCCCTCACAGAAAATGGCTATTCATTATTAGCTTCTAGAATTATGTTTCGTGCGGATTCACTAGAATATGAATATTTTAGTTATGTACTACATTGTAGCATTTGCGACAGCAAATAGTGAAACATTCATCCAAAGTAGCCAAGACGCTCAGAAGTTATGAATTTTCAGATATACCATTTAAAAAAAACGAAAAATATCTTCAAATACTCACTCTCACAACACACAGCCGAAACGAATGCCACTCTTGTATAAAAGTGTCTTTAATAAACTAATAATAATAATAACAACACACATAACTTTTAAACTGGTTGATAAAAGTTGATTGAATAATCAACAAATTCACATGTTGTTACGTAATCAGCGGCTGACCTACGAATATGTTCATTCTCGATAATGCTAAAAACATATTCAAACATTTTTATTGACCTTGTTACACTTCACTTCTCTAATATGCATCGTTTATGTCCATACAATCAACGATTATGCCAATAGTCAAGAACATGCGCATCATTATTTGATGATGTATTTTAATATTTCCAAAACATATCTTTCACAGAGAAAACTAAATCGTACAAAGAGAAAGTTACGGTCATGCTTCAGCAAAATGCAACTGCTTTACGTTGGCCGTAGAATTTCATTCATTTATCCCACTCGAGATGCCACCTTCCCGTGTGTTTTTTTCGGTCTCCGCTTTGTGCGACGACCAACAAAACCGGTTTGACTTGCTCAGCCGTCCTGCTGCTGCTGGTCCGTTGCTTACTCACACACGCAAGCGCATGAAAACTGCTGTTGTTCACTTGAAAGAAAAATGGTTTTGATGTGGAAAATTACATTTTCCACTAATTATGTCTTCGACAAAAATCTTCCTCTTGAAATTTCCAATCTTTGGACGGGACTCAAAAAAGGGCTTTTCATGTAAACTTTCCGAGATGTTGCTGCGCAAAGTAAAAATTTGGCTGAAAAAAAGTCATCACAATTTTGTTCAAAAATGGTTTTTGAAAACTGATAATCATTTTCCACAAGTTAAAAAAATCCAGGTGATACCTTGATCATTCCTCTAACTCTGCACGGAGACCGTTTTCAAAAATAATGCTTCATTATTTTTTAAAAAATCATAGAGTAAAAAGTGAGGAAATGCTTCCAGTTTCACCTTAAGTCTGTGCGAATGAAACAGGAAAAAAAGCAAATTGCTGCAAAATTGAACCCCGAAGAAACCCCAGGTGAAATTCCCGATGGTATTCCAAGAGTATCTCTCGAAGGATTTTCAGGAGGAGTCCCCGAAAAAATTCTGGTGGAATGCTTAATCCTTAAAGGAACTCCTTTTAGCAACTTTTAGCAACAGAATCTGGATGCATCCCCCTGAGCTTTCCTGGAAAAATCTCCGAAAGAACTGGAGGAGTGATCCCTGGAAGATCTCCGGGAAAATCCCTCAATGAACTCCTGGAGAAATCCGGGATCGAACTCCAGAATCTCTGAAGGAAATCCTGAAGAGATCCCAGAAAGAACTCTTGGAAAGATCTCTGAAGATACTCCTGGAGGAATCCCCGAAGGAACGCCAGGAGTTATCCCTCGTTAAAATTTTACAGTATTTTTTAAAGAAATTCAAGGAGGAATCTCAGATGAACAAGATCAAATAGCAGTATTTTGTTTGTCAATTCTGGAAAGCCATTTTATGTAGTACAATCAGACAGTCGGAAACCTGTTATAGAATCTCAGAAGGACCTCCTGCACAGATACTTGAAGAGTAGAACTCGTGGACGAATTTTTGATGAAACTCCTAGACAGTGCTGGAAAATTCATTTCGTCATATCTAAATTCAATCACCTATAGCTCATTTTAGAAGCTGAACCTGAGAATATGGTATATGAAAAATTTGTGCGGCTAGACCAGTTCTGCACGATAGTCACGGAAAAACCACTACTTTTCGAAAATTTAAGGTAAATGTTACGGACTACCTTCGAAAAACCCCAATGATATTCACGGTGAATATCATTTGGCATTTTTCAAAGGTAGTCCGTGACATTTACAAATATTTGAAATAGCGTTTTTTTCGTGACTTTCTTGTAGAAATGGTCTAGCCGCACAAGTTTTTCATATACCATATTCTCAGGTTCAGCTTCTAAAATGGGCTGTAGGTGGTTGAATTTAGATATGACGAAATGAAATTTTCAGCACTGCTCCTAGACTTATTCCTGAAGGAGCTCCTGTTGGAATTCTTGAACTTCAGAAGGATGCCTGAAGGAACTCCTAGACTAATCTTATAGGAATCACTGCAGAAACTTCTGAAAGAGTCCCTGATGGATTTCTTGGGGATACCTCCTGAATCCACCTGGAAGAATCTCTGAAAGAACACTTGGATCTCTGAAGAAAGTATTGAAGAACTTCTGCAGAAATCTCTGAAGTGAAATCCCTGATTGGGATTTCAGAGGAATCTTTGAAGGATTTGAAGGAGGAATCTTTGAAAGAAGACCTGTAGGAATCTCTGAAGAAATTCTTGTAGGAATCTTCGAAGAATTTCTGGTGAAATCCGTGGTGGATCTGCTGGAGACAACTGGATAATTCTGGAAGAATTTCTGTAGAAACTTTTGAAAATGATAAATAATAAAAGAAATTTAATGAAAAAAAATGCTGCCAAGAGATTCGCATTTGAATGGATTTCCTAGATTTCCATTTGAACTTCTTCTAAAATTCTTAACCACCCTAATGCATCACGATGGAAACTGTACACGGTTCGGATCAAAAAATGACCCTATTGCACAAAGAGGGACCTTCTCGACCATTAAACAAGATTCCTCCTGGATCGAACGTCTTCTGCATAGATGGTTTAAAACATGAGTGAGAAAAAAGTAGACAGAATCAAGTAGATTGAATAACAATTGAGGTAGAGTCCGTAGACGTAGAGCTTGAAAGTCCTGAGCTCCAGAATAATTTGCATACCCTACAATGTCGTGCAACCTCAAAAAGTTTTTCTCGTAGCATTACAGAGTACCATGGATAGCATTAGCCGTAAACTGCATACGTAGATTGAATGGTGACTTCGTAGAACTTGAAAGTTCTGAACGTCAGAATATTCAACAAACGTTACAATACTCGACAACATAAAAAAGGCCTTCTCATTGGGTTGTAGAGCGTCATGAATTTCAGACGACAATAACTTCAAACGTACATTTATCTACAATTGAGATAGTTTCTGTAGAACTTGAAAGTCTTGAAATTCAGGACATTTAGCATACCTTGCAATGTCGTACAACCTCAGGAAGAGTTTCTTGTAGCATTACGGAGTACCCTGGAGAACAATGACCGTAAACCGTAGATTAAGAGGTAATTGTGGTAGGTTTGATAGTACTTGAAAGCCATGAGCTTCAGGACATGCAACAAACTAATATCCGATCACCGTAAAAAAAAAAAACACTCGTTAGGTTGGGTACCATCATGGATATCAGAGGACAATTACTGCAAACGTAGATTGGACGGCCATTGAGGTAGATTCTGTAGAATTTAAAAGCCCTGAACCCCTGAACATTTTGCATATTGTTAGGTACAACTTTAGAAAGATTTCCACTAATGTAGCTTGCATCGTGAGTGCGGTAGAATCTATAGACCTTTAAAGTCCTAAACTCCAGGACATTTTGCATACCTTACAATGTCGTACAACATTAAAAAGATTTTCTTGTTACTTTCTGGAGTGCCATGGATTACAATGAGCAATATCCGCTAACATAGATTCAATGGCAATTGTGGTAGATTTTGTAGAACTTGTAAGTCCTGAACTTCAGGACATTTTGCAAACCTTGAAATGCCCCGAAACCTTTTAAAAGTATTTCTCATTCAATAAGAAAGCAACTCAGAATATAACGGTCAAAAGCTGCAAAGCTGTATTAAATTGGACCGGTAGATCTAGTTGACCAAGTAAGTCTTAACTCCAGGATAGGTTGGATATTCTAGTACATCCAAACATACCGAAAACAGCTACCCGTTAATGTCCCGCTAAGAGTATTTTGTATAATTATCCCATGAATTTATTGCATTGATTATTACATTCAGGCGCTTACAGATCATATGAATTCAATTACAAAACGTCTTGTAGGCCTTGAGATTATCTAGGTTTATTGGTCGTGATCACCGAAGTAATGTGAACATCAAGGATCTCCAAGAGGATCTTCGTACCATATTTTTAAATAACGGAAATCATGAATGTAAACAATTTCACGGAACATTTCCGAAAAATACGAAAAAAGCCACCTATTTCAACAACCCATCAAAAAGGGGGGGGGGGGTTTGCAAGAGGATGGTCATCAGTACATCTTATAGTGCGACTATTCCCCTTGATGTATACAAAATTAAAACATCATTGGGATCTCGATTAAAAAATAGACCGTCATGTCATTTTAAAGGTCGTAAAAAATAAAAAAAAATACTTAAGAAATTTCATTGAAACTACCGTAGGACTTCAAAAAAATAACACACAGGTCGAAGGAACTTTAAAAAAATGCCATAACAATATCAATGGAGTTACCACAGAAATTCTTCAAGAAAATGCCGAAGGAGTTTCAGCGGAACTACCGAAAATATTTATGAATATAAATTCGCAAAATTATTCAAAGGAATTGACGAACAATTCTCAAAAAAACATTACATAAGAAATTCACAAAGCAATTTTCGAGGTATTTTCATGGGAAAAATCGAATTAACTCTCAAATAAATTGCAGACTGAACTTTTAAACATACTACTGTAGAAAACACCATACTCAATTTCAAGAAAAATGCTGATTTCGATTCGAAAAACAAAACTGGTCTAACAGTTTTGTTTTTTTTTTCGGGAATTCATCAAGAAATGTATTTATTTTAGAGAAAGTTTTATTTTCAGAAATGTTGCTTTAAGAAGAAGTTTCGCCAGGCAGAGGTTTTGTTGAGTATTTCCTAATGGAGTCCTTATGGGTAATTAATCAGAAATTTATTGTAGAATTCCTCTAAGAGATTTCTGAAATTAAGCAGATAATTGGATCCTAGGCGCTTCTTCAGGAAATTCTCCAGAATTTCTTTTCGATTTTTTTGAGAATGCCATGCCACCGAGATCTTTTTCAGATTTTTTTTTGAAAATCCTCCATCTTCCATTTTTTTCGGGAATTCTTGGTGAAATCCAGAATCGAATTTAATATTCAAGGAAAAATATTAGTCGAATATTCTGTGAATGTTTATCTAACAAACATTTGAAAAATTTCTAATTCCAATTAATAGCAATTTTTGAAGGATTAACTTGAGTGGAACTTGGAAGAAATTGCAGAAGAATATCCAAACAAAGTTTGGAGAAGAAGAAAACAAACATCGATTGAAAAAATAAAAGCAAAATCACACGTATAAGTACTGTGGTTTTTCTTTGAGCATGTTACTTGAAGTTGCACAAGGTAGCGGAGTACGAACAAGTCGAAGCAACCTCGAGCAAGTTCGAATCAAGTCATTGAACACAGTTGATGAAAACCAGACCTCGCATCACTATTCACATTTCCTTTAAAAAGTCACACCCTAAAGCACCAATCTGGCACCGTGCCATGCGATGACTTTTCCCGTTTTCATCGCGTTCAGTAGGTAGTCAAAGAAAGGGGGCCATCGAGATAGAAAAAGAGACTGAGTTAGAGAAGCGCGGCACGCTGCCGCGCCGGAATCAGCGGGAGCCCCAAACCACAGTGTAAAGTTGTTACCGAAAATTTCGCATTCATGACTTTTGTTGAATTCCGTGCCTTGTGCCGCTCCGCAGGATCCGGCCCGGCCCGCGTATTGGGGGACGGAGGCGTGGCATGAGTTGGGCAAGTGTAATAAAATTTTGCATTCACATTTCTTGCTGGCCCTGTGCCGTCCCGTCTGTCATCCTACTGGGCCTACTGGGGATTGTTGCCAAGTCAGATGCTTGACTGGCCACGCTCCACAGGTGGTTCCGAGTGCGGTCGTCGTCGTCGTCGTCGTCGTTTCGCCACTATAAGTTCTTTTTGGTTTGGGGCTGGAGATAGTGCGGTGGGAATGCTGAGTGCAGGCGATGGCTATGACTCGTCAACTTGAGCGATGACTTCCTCGTTTGGTTGCTGCTGGGTGGGGGGTTTGTGATGGTTGCGGTTCTGGAAAAAAAGAAATAAGCAGAAGAGATCGAATGATAGGCGGTTTCCACTGGAGATGGATGTTTTTGTATCGCTTTCGATTGAATATGTATGTTCTGGTGGATATAAGCGTAAAATTTTGTTTCGACAGAATTGGGAAAACCCACATTATCTGTTTATATTACATTGAGATTGTTTACTTCACATGAAACGCATTTGAAAAATTTAAAATGTTCATCGTGTGTCAATGAATAGAATGAGGCATCCAGAGTTTTGGGAGGATTTGTTTATGGATATTGCAGTGGCGTAGCTAGGTATTTGGGGGCCCGGTGGGGAACCAAATTTGGGGGCCCAATGGAAATTACAGATTATATATATTTTAGAATGATAAATCTTTTCTTCTAACTCTCAAATAATCACGCCGTTGTATTTTGTACAAAACGTTGAAAAAACTCTCGACTTTTGTGGTGCAGTGGTGGCCAACTGACAGACGGAAGGTTAAACATTATTTTCTGTATTCCTTTATGAATTGCTTCGGGGATTTCTGCAGCGATACATCCCGGAGTTCCATCAATGAGCGTTACATTCTTTTCTAAGAATTATATCGACATTTTTTTGAACAGTTTATTAAGAAATTGCATCAATTAGGAATTACTTCAAGTATTGCATCACCATTTTCTTTGAAAAAAAAAAAAATAAACTTTCTTGAATAATAATTTGTGTTCCAGAATCTTTCAAGTAATTAATGCAAGGGTGTCATTCAATATTTCTCTAAACACTCCTTTCAGGTATTCTTACAGTGTTGTCTCCGAGGATGTTTTCAGAAGTACTTCAGAGTACTTCAGAAGATTCTTGCAAAGGCATCATCGAGTATTTCTCGAAATATTTGTTCAGGAAATCCACCAGGGATTGCATCAATAATATCTCTGAGGATTCATCCATAAGATCAAAGAATTAAAAAAAAAAACACTTTTTCATTTTATTTTCATTTTGCAGCAAGAAGGTAATGAGAGCGCAAGTCAGTCCAAAGCCGATGAAGATCAAAGAATTAAGAAATTCTAGGAAAAAACACTACAAAAAATTTTGTGAATGAATTTTTGCTAAACCAGATATTTTTCCAAGAAATTACATTGGAATTCCGTCAGAGGAAGAGAAGTCCTTAACCTTTCAGGACGCGCGCCATCAAGCAACCGAAACTGCACCGCGCTCGCGCTGTATACGAAAAGCGAGGTTTCTTGGTAGTGTTTAACTTTTTACAACAGCGCGCGCACTGAATGGTTAAAGAATTTCTTCAAACATTCCTCCATAGTTCTTCAGGAGATCCTCCAAGTATCCCTTAAAAGATTTTTCCACGGAAGTAAAGTATTTCTCTATTAATTTATCCAAGAATTTATCTTGGCATTTCCTCAAGCATTCATTACTCATCTTGGCGTTCCTTTCAAGATTTCTTAATAATTTCTTCCAAGATTTCCTTTAGAAATTCCTCCAAGGATATCTTCAAGAATTACAGCAACGCTTTTTTGTTTAGTAGGATGAAATAAGGAGCATATATGCTCAAATAGTAAGGGAACAGATAACTGATTTGATAAGATAAAATTAAATAATTTCAGAACGTTTTCCAATGATTCCTTCTAAGACTGTCTTGCCACTTTCTTCAAGATTTTTTAAGAAAGCCTAGAGGCATCTTTAAGTGATTAATGCAAGTTTAAGATTTCATATAGGATACCCATCGAGAATTCTTCAATTCCTTCGGGATTTTTTCCAAGAATTTCTTAAATTGTTTGTGCAATTGAGTGTATGTCCCCACAATCAATGTATTTGTATATGTATGTAATTCTACCTTATCCATGACATTTTTTTAAATTATTATTCTTGTGTATTTAAGCTTATGCTAATTCTACACTATGACAAATAAAGTCAGTGTACTATCAACCATTGCAATGGCAAGAAGCCACCGTGAATCGCCTCAATTATTACCATTAATACCACAACGGTTAATGGATCCTGCTCGTGCGCAAACATAAAAATTTCTTCAAAAAAATCTTTCGGAATTTCTTCAAAGATCTTGTTAGGAACCTCTGCGAAGGTTTCATCAATCGGATAAAGCATTCTTTGCATAATTTATTCAATAATTTCTCCAAGAGCTCTACAGAGGATTACTTTTGGGCTTTTTCCAGGGATTGCTTTTGGTATTCTACCAAGGATTTATTCAAATTTTCAAATTCTCTAGAAATTCTTTCCAAATTTCCTTCGGGGGTTTTTCCAAAGGTTTCTCTATAACTTCATCCAATAAATTTTCTTGTAATTTCTCCAAAAAATCAACTGATTCAAATAAAAAAAATGTAAGGATTCTTTCAAAAATTTTCACAGAAATTCCCTCCAGAACAGAGGCAAATAAAAAATCTACTGGTATTCCTTCAAACATTTTTTGTGATTTTTTTAGGAATAGTTTGTGAACTTCCTTAGATATTTGAAAATTCCTTAGGGAATTTTTCGAGATTTTCTTCGGCCGTTCCTTTGTAAATGATTGGTTTTATGAATTCGCAGGAGTGTATCTCATAGAATTTCAAAAGTAACAATAGACGAAATTCCGTAAGAAAATATCAAAATAAATTTTCAGATGAATTACCAAAGAAATTTTACGAATTGACTAAGGAACTTTCAAAGTACCTGCCGAATGAATTGCGAAAAGAACTATTGAAAGAATTACAAAAGTAATTATCAGGTATATTAGCAAAGAAACTGCCGGTGAAACTTCCAAAGAAATTACTAAAGCTACTGTCCGAAGAATTTCGAAAAGTAATACCGTAGAATTTCAATTTCAAAGGAATTGCCGAAATAGTTTTCAAAAAAATTGTCCAAGAAAACCCCAAAAAAAATCCTTTAGGAATATTAGGATCAAATCCATTAAAAATGGCTTAAAGGATTTCCAAAGCCTTTGCCAAAAAAAAAACTCCGTCATTTCCACAGATTTGCCGAATGCATTTCCAAAGTAAGTTATTTCCAAAGTATTTACCATAGGATTTTTTGAACGATATGTAAAAAAAAACAACGAGAAGTTGTAAATGAAATTTCCAAAGAAATTTCCGTAGAAAACTATTCTGAAGAAGTTCGCAAAGCCATTGCCAAAGGAATTGCCTAATTATTTCTAAAAATAATTGTCGTAGGAATGCTCAATGAAACTTGTAACTGAGTTCCTAAAAAAATCTTGATATTTTTTTTCCAAATGGATTGCAAACACAATAGCTGAGACAATTTTCAAAAGAATTTCTTAAAAATAATGAAGGATAAATTCAGAAAAAAAAAAATACTTAAGTGATTCCCAAACCAATTTCCGATATAAATTTTCAGAGTTTCAAAATAAATTTTCAAAGATATTCCCTAACGAATTGCTGCACGGATTTCCAAAGTAACAACTGGAAAAGATCCAGAAGAAATTTCCAAAGGAATAATAAAAATGTAAGAATTCTTTCAAGCATTGTCACTGAATTTCCTCAAAGAAATTGTATTGGATTTTATTCAATGAATTCTTTAGGCACTCTTCCAAGGTTTTTATCTATTGATACAATTAAAGATTTACTTAGCGATAACACTAATTTCGTCTGGATTTTCTTCACGAAGCTTCTAAGAAAATTTTCTAAGGATTTCATCATGCATTTGCTCCAAATGAGGAACTCCAAGAACTCTTTCTTAGATATCTTTAACGATTCATCTAGGAATTACTTTAAGGACTTCTTTACAAATTCCTCCAAAATTTGCTTCGAAAGTTGCTGCAGCAATTGCTTCGGGAACTCTTCCAAGTGTTTCTGAAGGAAATCCTTCAGCAATATCCCAACTAACAAGGATAGCTGAATAACTGCTTATTCAGCAATTTTTTTTTTAAATTAAGTATAAGTGCGGTTTATTCATCTGTTGTTCAGCAGCAATGTTTGTTGGGATGTATTCCCAAGAATTCTATCAAGAGTTTCTTAAATCTTTTAACAAACGATTCCTTTTGGGGCTACCCCACATGATCCCTTGAGCAGAGGAATCCTTTAAGAATTCTTCCAAGATGTTTTTTTTTTAATTTCTGCGAGAATTATTTTTGCAATGCCTTTGAAGTCTTTTCCAGGATTTCCTATTCAAGCATTTCAAAGATTTCTAAAGAAATTCTTCCAATGATTGCTGTATGAAATCGTCCAAAGATTCTCAATGCATTTTTTCAATTACTCTTTCATGATTCGTTCATGAATCCTTTAAGAAATTCCAGTCAAGACTGAATCTTTTTCTCCAAGGATTTTTTCAAGATACGTTACAAAGATTCCTTCAGGGATTTCTCAAGGTTTTCCTTCAGATAATCCTACAAGGGTGAACACATTCATCACCAAAGGATTCCTGCACAAATTCCCTCTGGGGGTCTTAAAGTAATTCCCCCAAGACTTCCAGCAGAAATTTCTCCGTGGAAATCTATAGAAGTTCTTTTGCAAATCAACATCAATTGAAAAATAATCTAGGCATTTCATAATTAATTCTTCCAAAAATCCCGTAGCTTTCAAAATTTATTCAGGAACTCTTTTCGTCATTCCTCATAGTAACACAGGAGTGTGTTGTGGATTGGCATGCAAGCCGGAAAGAGAGATGAGTTTGTGAAATAGGTGTGTTCACGGTGCGGCTTCGGAGTCAGTTTGGCTTTCTATTCCGCAGAACCATTACCTGTTCTGTGGCTTAGTTGGTTAAAGCGCCGGTCTAGCGAATACGGAGTCGTGGGTTCGAATCCCACCAGAACGCGATTTTTTTCACAAATTTCTTCTCTCAATTTGTCAATTAGCAACATTTCGTGCCTTCTAATTACAAGTTTTTCCAGTATGTTTCAGACATACCAGCAAATCTGGTAAAATACCAGTAAAATGGGCAATATGTATCATTGTCTGCATAGTACTTCTAGTACTTCTACTACTACTTCAAAATACAGTAGTAATCTGTCAAGAATGTCATCAAAAATATCTCCAAAGTCAACCCAATGATTCCTTCAGAATACATCAATTCATCAATTCATAAGCCATACCTGATCAAGCATGATCTCAGAAATTTATCAAAGATATTTTCTATGAGGAACTCCTGCAAGATTCCTTCTTGGAGAAGTCTTTAAAAGAATCCTTGGAGAAATTCCTTAAGGTTCATCTAAAGGATTTGTTGGAGGACTTCATGACATATGATCATCTGTGTGCCCCATTACAAAAAAACTCTTGATAATCACGAAGGGGCCCCCACATACCTATTAGCACTTCTTCGAAGTGTTGAACTTATAAGAATCTTTCGCTTTTTTAAGAACTCTATTCAAACTGGTTTAAGGAACCTTCATTGATTTGGAGGCCCCCTGAAACCGGGGACCCGGTGCGGGCTACACCCATCGCACCCCCTTGCTACACCACTACTGGGATATTGGGAAAATTTCAAGGAAAATTCCTCTCAGAGTTCCGTGATAATCCTATTTAGAATCCTGGAACAATCATTCTCAGGATTCAGTGGGAATCTTTTATATTAGTGTTATGGAGGAACTTAGAAAGCATCCCTCTCAGGATTTCGATAGTTCTCCTCAGAATTCTGGGAGAGATCTTTTCAGGATTCTAGGAAAATTTCTTTCAGGCTTCTGGGACAATACCTCTCAAAATTTAGAGAGAATCCATCCCAGGATTGTGGAAAAATCCCTCAAGATTCAAAAGTTTCCCTTCCAAAGTTTTGAGGGAATCCTACTCAAAATTGTGGAAGAACCAGGATTTTACGGGTTATCCCTTTTAGGATTTGAGAAGAGCACCTGTTAGGATTCTTGAACATTTCCCTTCAAATATTCCTTCAAACATTTCCTCTCAGGATTCTGAAGAGACACATAATTCCGATAATTTTTTTTGCAGGATTCTGGACGAATCCATTTCAGGAACCTTCAGGAATACCTTTATGGATTCCTGAAAAATTACCATCAGAACTTTGAAGAAATCTTTTTCATGAATCTGAAAAAAAAAATTCAAACTAATGTGCTACAATTCAAAAAGAATGTCGAACATAAATGATAATAGAAAGCTATCTATTCGACTATTCGAGCTGTCGATGCTATGTAATCGGCCAGATAATTCCTCCCCACCAATCGATAAACTACTTGGTTCAGTTCCCTAACACATGTGGTCTACATTTAACGCAGTTCCCCAACATTAGTAATAACCACATGTTTTAATTCTACGGAGAGAAAAAGCTGTTCCATGATCCCTCAATTTCACTAGCAGAAAAAAGCCTCGTGGGCTATACGCAACGCACACAAATCACCACCATTTCGCGTTCAACTTTACATACTAAATTGCCTTCTGGCAATCAACCGATCTGGGGCGGATGACGCCGCCGCGACGGACGATGAACTGTGTGTGTGCGTAGGGATGCCGCCACCACTGAATGTATGGCAATCAATCATTTTTTAAATTACCAAACCACAATTCACTAGCCGGGGAGATCGGTTCGTGGTGTTTTTGCCCGCTCTCTGGGCTGGGGTTGTTGGTTGGTGATGGTGAATCTTCACCGGAATTGGATTTTTTTTTGCTTCTTCGTGCTGCTGGGTCGACGGGTTGACTGTTGGAGGTCCTTTGAAGTGGTTTTTCGTAAAAAAAAAGGGTTGTCTGCTTCGGATTTTGGTTGGAGCAATCGGGATGTTACATATGTGGCTTTAATTTACGAACTTGATGGGGTACAACAACCAAGTGGTAAATCATCAACAGCCGGTACGCCATGGGATTATGCCTTTTTCATACAAAATAATGTGTGATGATTCTGGCTTTCGGTTGGCATCCGACAACCTCAGCGAACGAACTTTTGCAATGGCTTATTACTCAGATAAAACTCTTCAAAATATGTAAAAAAATCGGGAGAAGTTATAGCAAGCACTTTTTATAATGTTATCACTTTATCACTTGAAAAACTTTATCGCTAGGTCACCCAACAAGCTGCAGACTGAAGAAATACCCTTTGATTTGAATGAATCTATCGAAGGTTATTTTCTCATATTAATCTTGGATGAATATTTCCAAAAAATCGTGTAAACATTGGAAATTTGTTTTAGATATCATGAAAACAATACAAATTGTTCTAGCCATCACGGTGGACAAATCAATGGTAATGGCCCATATAGTAAGAGTTGTTAGAGCGTAGGTATTCAGCATGATCATGCTGAGGGTGACGGGTTCAATTCCCGATCCGTCCAGGAACTTTTCGTTGGTAATGGAACATTTTCTTGACTTCCTTGAGCATGTAGTACTTCGTGCCTGCCACACGATATACACATGTAAAATGATCATTGGTAGAGGAAGCTCCCAACTAATAACTGTGGAAGTGCCCATAGAACACTAAGCTGAGAAGCAGGCTTTGTTCCTGTTAGTACGTTACGCCCTGAATAGAAGAACCAAATCAGTAGGGAGACAGGTCTATTGTTTAGCCTTGTTCACTGAAATTACCCACACATATGTATTTTTTGAGAATGACAGGAAAACTGCTGGAATATATCGGTAATTCATTTGTGAATTCTTTTGAAAATTTCTCATATATTTCTATGTGGACTTTTTTGGAAATTGCTTTGTGAACATCTTTGTCAAATTCTTTGGGAACGTCTTCGGCAATGGCCTTAGAATTCATTAGCTGAATCCCCAATTCAGCCGGAATTCCCATTACAATCAAAGAAAATCCGAATCACCGAAAAAAAAAACCAAAACTTGCCAGAGGAATTCACGATCAAACTGACTAGGGAACTTTTGAGAAACACGCCGAACGAATTAAAAAAAGAAGAAGCCATAATGAACCAAAGTAATTTCTCAACAAACTGCCGGCGGTACTAACAAAGAAATTTCTTGAGGAAATAATAAAAGAAATACCGTTCAATTTACCCGATAAATGTCTATACCAATTGTCTTAAGAGTTTGCATAACAAATGCCGTAGGCCTAAAAGCTTTAAACCTATTTCTTAAACAGTTTCTGAAAAAGTTTTTAAAAAAGTTACCGAACGAAAGTAAAAAAAATATCGAAGTAAATTATCAAAAAAAACATAGAAAATCACAGAAAATAAGGAACAGTTGTACAAAATCCAATAGAAATTGCTGAAAAAAATTCCTTTACCGATGGAATTTCGCCAAAGGTGATTTAAATAAATCAGAAACAAATTGCAGAAGAAATTGCCAAAGAAGTTGACGCAGATATTCTAGGTGAATTTTCTGAAGAAGTTACCGAGGGCATTGTTGAAGCAGTTCCTTCGTTGTTAATGTTTTGAAAAATCGACCTTTTCATATTTCCATAATTTTAAAAAAAATGTATCGTATTGTAGGGGAGACTGGGGAGACTTGATCCCTTTTTCTTAATTTGCCTGTAACATTAAGAAACAACACATAACTAGATCCATTTTTCGTACAGAATGGCAGGTAAACATCTATTGCAAGTTTATACACAACAGAAGGACTTTAAATTATTGTTAAAGTTTTCAAAACTGTGTTTTTATGGAGGCATGTCTTATGATGTATTTTTCAAAAAATGGGTCACAATTGATCCCCTTTTGAGCACATGTTTAATTTGAAGGGAAAATAACTCCAGAAACTTCCTATTCATTTTCTTTTCAAGTTTTCTTACATTTTTGATGAATATGGTGTATTTGAAATTATAAAATTTCCTTAAATTGTTAAGGATATGCCGTATCTTGAAAATGGGGAGACTTGATCCCCCTTTTAATGGTGTGTAATAAAATAATAATTATCTGACACGTTTTATCATTGAATATACTAGAATTCCTAGTAAAGAGAGGCTTCCAAATAGAACTTTATTTTTCACATGTATAATGTGGGTGTAATCCTCGAGGGATCAAGTCTCCCCATGTCACTGTTGTATACACTAAGCTACATTAATTGAAATATTTTTATAACAACCTTATTTGGATAAATACGTTTGATAGTATTTTATTTATACTATGTGTTGTGAAATTTTGACACGATTTTCAAAGTTATTTTCACAAAGTTATTGAGATTTTTCGGAATCGCCTAAAAGATTTCTGAAGAACTGAAAACAAACCATCAGCCATTAAAAAATAATGCAATACACAATTAAAATCAATTGTAGCCAAAACATTGTCGTCTGTCCAGATGTTGTTTTGGAAAAAATATGCTAGAAGAAAACTGTTTTTGATTCCGAGAAAATATGGGGGGAACAAGTCTCCCCAGGGATCAAGTCTCCTCAGTCTCCCCTATTGTTTCATTTTGAAAAATCATCACGCAATTTCTGTGGTAGGTAACTCTTTCAGATTTTTTTCGGAAATCGCTTCCAAAACTTCTTCGGCTCAGTTTTTGAGAATTCATTTAACAGTTCTTATAACGATTCGTTCTTCAAATTTCTATAGTAACTCTTTTGGAAACTTCTTCAAAACTTACGTGGGGGTGTCCGGTTTTCTTTATGACAATTTTTGAGGAAATATTTTTGAAAGTCCATCGGTAATTCTTCTAAGGTCTTCAGCATTTTTGTGCGAACGATTTAAAAAAATGATTTGTGAAGATTTTCAATAAGTTCATTGGGAACTGCTTTGAAAATTCCTTTGAGATTTTCTTCGGTCAACCTATTGTAATTTTTTGGAAATTCGTTAATTTAGTTCAAGAATTCTGATGAAATTGCCGAAGTAATAACAAACGAATTTCCGAAAGGATTTTTTTACAAGTTTAATAAGAAACCCTACAAAAATAAAAACCAAAGGAATTTCTGAAGAAAATAAAAAAAAATCCTGTAGGGAATACCTCATAAATTTCCAAAGCAATTGTCCATAGAATTTTCAAAATAAATGATTAAATTTGACAATTGGCTGAAGAATTTCCATTTTTTCGATCAAATTAAAAAAAAACACACACACACACACACACAGAAAACCTTTAAAACTAATTCCAAAAGATCAGTTGGATCAAAAGCAATAACCACCGCCTGAAGAATTTCCAAAGAAATTGCCGAAGAATTTCCACAAAAGGTGACCGCAGGAAACCAGAATTAAATTGCATAAGAAACTGTTAAAGAAATTTTTGAAGATGTCCCCAAAGATATTGGTGAAGAATTTCCTGGCAATAGTTAATTAAATAATTTTGCAAAGAAATTGCCTAAAAAATTCTGAATTTGTAAGGTTGTATTGTTGAATTTAAAAAAAAAACTTGAAAAATTTGAACAGTTTCCTGTTGAATTGCCAAATGAATTTACAAAAATAATAATGCTAAATGAGGGGCCCAGATGCAAATAATTGTAAGTGATCATTTTGTCGAATTTGAGTTGCAAATATCGAAAAATTCTTCAGACTTACAGTTTTTCAGAACCTTTTTAAGATTGTTTCTACGTTGATTGGAAAAATTTCAACAAATCGGAGAAAATTTGATTGATTTTGAATCCCCATATGAAAAAACTTGATGAAAAAAATTGAGCTTCATTTAATCAGAAGTGGGATTTGGTCACTTGCAACCCTTTGCTTCTAACCCTCTCAAATGAAATCAGAAAGGGGTCAACCATGAACCATGGGGTCCTAAAGGAGACAAAGCGGGTGCTGGTTTTTATTTTTTGGTATAAACAAAAGACCACGCAGGGGAGAAAGAAATTTCCCAAGAGTTTCGCAAGGATATTGCTGCTCAGATTTCCAAAGTAATTATTGGAAAAAAAATCAAAATAAATTGCCGAAGACACTACAAAGAGGACATATGACGGTGAAATCAAACTGATAGCTCTATAGAGCCCAAGCGTATTTTTTTTATTATATATAAAAGTTTTTAATACTCTTAGCAACTACGTCGAAGGCAGTTACGAAATTGTCCAAAACGCGTTATATACAACGATTGTGTTCAGCTTCAAGCTCTGCAGAACAGTGGCGTCCCAAAACTATTTCGAACTGCGCACTTGTAAATTATGCACTACGTTAAGAAAGAGAGAGCTGTTCAGAATGAATTCTGTGCATAAAAATTGTAAGAATGATAGTACCTATGCCAACGCCAGGAGGTTGCAGTGGGGTTTCAGG